>NC_061143.1:8675351-8975476 GCF_905220365.1 Vanessa cardui
TTTGGATCTTATTCAAACAATAAGTTACAATGCAATAGTGGCAGATTTTCATCCAACATTGTATGTTTTTCTTCGCCGCATTAATGAAGTACATTATTCATCAAATATACTTTATTTTATTATTAAATAAGAGCATTTGGGTGATGTTAAGGGGTCAAAAATGCCACCTAAGACTTTTCTTACCGGAGATTTTTCAAAAGAAACGCTTGAACTACGTAAAAACTTACAGCAACAACTAAAAGAAGAAAGAGAAAAAGGAAACGAAGCATTTATCAAAAACAATAAACTTATTGTAAGAGGAAAACCAGAAGCCGAAAAGAGGAAAAGAGAAATTTCTATGTCACCCAAGAACATACAAAAGCAACCTCACTCCACAGAAGGAAAAAATATTATTGCTCCGTCTAAAATGCACAAAACCGATGCATTTGCATACATGAGAGCCAGATCTTTCTCACTGTCAGAGAAACAAACACAACCTCACAATAAGGCATAGGATCTATTTGACACCGGAAACATGAAGGAACTAAATGAAAAAAATACAATTCTAGCAAAAAACAAACAGATCCCCAACACGGCTGGTCACCGCGGGGAGATAGACCGAACCCCCCAAGGGCCTACAGTAAATACATACGAGAACACATCTGAGAATCTTACCAAATACCACTCCGCGAAAAATAAACATAAACAAAGAACAAGACTTAATATAGCAACACTAAACGCAAGATCGTTAAAATCCCAAGAATCCCTACTCGAACTAGAAAACGCATTAGAAACCATACATTGGGATATTTTAGGCTTAAGCGAAGTGAGGAGAGCAGAGGAGAGAACTGAAGAACATGATAAATATATATTTTACTACAAAAACGTAGTGGCTGGCCTTTATGGAGTAGGATTTATGGTCAAAAAATATCTTAAAAATAAAATAATAGAATTTCGAGGCATATCGGATAGGATAGCAGTTTTGAATATTAAATTACCTGGCCATAAACAACCATCTTCAATCGTTCAAATATATGCCCCGACCGATGTTAACAAACAAGAAGTAAAAAACGATTTCAACAACAAACTTAACGAAATAATGCCAACTTTGTATAAAACCATAATTGTATTAGGAGATTTCAATGGCCAAATAGGAAAGAGAAGAACCAACGAAGACAAAGTACTTGGACCACACACAACAGGAAAAAGGAATGATAATGGACAAAGACTGATAAACTTCGCGTTTGAAAACAACCTAAAGATCATGAACAGCTACTACAAAAGGAATCCTAATAGGAAATGGACATGGGTATCACCGAATGGTAAAATAAGAAACGAAATAGACTACATTACCACAAACAGACCAAGATTGTTTTCAAACATAAATATTATCAACCAATTTAACTACAACACAGACCACAGACTACTTAGAGGACAACTGTATACACAAGAACCAAAAACACCTAGGAAAAATATCTACAATACGAAACCAGTAGCTTTACCAATCCCGAAAAATATTCTAGAAGCCTTACACAGTAATTTGAAAAAAATAGAGAATCTTAAAGAAGTACAAGTAAAGTATGACGCTCTAGAAAAGGAATTAAAAGAAACTGAGAGTAAAATGAGAACAACAAGAGAAGAAAAAGACAAACTAGGTCCAAAAGCAAGAAAATTGATCATGCAAAGAAAAACTCTGATTAGAGACAGGAAAAACAATAAAAAAGAAATAACAAATCTGAGCAAAGAAATAAACCTGCATATACGAAAACACAGAGAGAAATTGAGAACTGAAACACTAAATTACCATATAGAGAAATCAGGCGGAGTCATGAAAGCATGGTTCGAATTAAGAGATAATTTAACCTGGATCGACAGCATGAAAAATCACAGAAACAAGAAAAGCAAAACAAATAGAATCGAAATATTAGAAGTAGCAACAGAATATTACCGCGAACTATACAACAACGACGTAACAATAGAGGAATCCAACCAGCCAGCAAACTGTGTAAAAACTGACGAAGAAGAGACCCCCTGTAAACTGCGAGATGAAATCAATAAGGCTATCAAATCACAGAAGAAAGGGAAAACGCCTGGAGGAGACTGCATATCTAATGAAGTGTTAATAGGATCATCCAAAGTAACGTTAAACACTATTACAGAGATATTTAATGAAATTTTGCGCACAGAATATATACCTCAACAGTGGACTATATCAACTATTATATTACTACACAAAAAAGGAAACAAAGACGATATAGCCAACTATAGACCCATCAGCTTGATGTCCAATGTGTACAAAATATTCTCAAAAGTACTGCTAGATCGCTTAACAAAGACTTTGGATGAAAACCAACCCAAAGAACAAGCAGGTTTTCGCAGTGAGTTCTCAACGATTGATCACATTCACTCTATAAAACAAGTAATCCAGAAATGTAAAGAATATAATATTAAATTTTACCTGGCATTCGTGGATTATAAAAAAGCGTTCGACTCTATAAAACACACAAAGATTTGGGAAGCCTTAGAAACACAAGGAGTGGAGAAAAAGTATATTCGACTGATTACCAACATATATAAGAACATGAAAGCAAAGATAAGAACTGAAAGAGATGGAGATTTTTTTCCAATAAAAAGAGGAGTAAGACAAGGTGATCCTTTGTCACCCAAACTTTTCTCAGCTGTTCTCGAACACGTGTTTAGACGTCTCGAATGGGATAACTACGGATTAATTATCAACGGAGTGCGATTAAACCACCTTAGATTTGCAGACGACCTTATAATAATTTCCGAAGATTCAAAAAGTTTACAAAAGATGTTAGAACAACTGGTGTATGAAAGCGATAATGTAGGACTGTCAATGAATACGGCGAAAACCAAAATAATGTCAAACTCGGAAAACACCCCTATAATTGTCAATGGAAAAACCATAGAATACGTAAAGGAATACACGTACCTTGGACAGATCATATCCCCAACAGATTTGGCAACAAAAGAAATTAATAACAGAATCACTTTGGCATGGAAAAGATACTGGTCCCTCAAGGAGATCATGAAAAACCCACTCGTGCCACTGAAATCAAAGAGCAAAATATTTAATACATGTATTCTGCCGGTTATG
Organism: Vanessa cardui; assembly: GCF_905220365.1. NCBI lineage: Eukaryota > Metazoa > Arthropoda > Insecta > Lepidoptera > Nymphalidae > Vanessa > Vanessa cardui. Next base: position 8,678,449 of record NC_061143.1, read on the forward strand.
ACATATGGTTGCCAAACCTGGAGCTTAACTAACCATAACATACATAAGTTAGAAACTTGCCAACACAGTATGGAACGGAGCATACTTAACATTAAATTAAAAGATAAAATAAAACTTAATACTATAAGAAAGAAAACTAAAATTACGGATGTTACTTACTGTGTTAAAAAACTAAAATGGAGGTGGGCAGGTCATATGATTAGGAGTAATAAGGATAAATGGTGTAAGGACGTAACAGAGTGGTGCCCGAGACAATACAAACGAAGGAAAGGGAGACAGCGTCGTAGATGGGAAGATGATTTCAAAACAATAGCGGGACATACTTGGACGAGACAAGCGCAGAATCGCATCCGATGGCGAGCTCTAGGGGAGGCCTATCCTGTACAGCAAGACAATCTTCATGTACCGGTGTCAAATAATTAAATAAGATTATTTTACTAAAATTGTGTGAAAGATTGTTAAATAAAGGCTATTATTATTATTATTATTATAAGGGGTCATCGCCACACCTAGATATCGGCGGTGTAAGTATTAACCATTTCCCATACACCACTAATGAGCCACCAGCATGTAGACTAACATTATAACATGTTAGCTGCCTTGTATTTTTAGTTACACTGTTTTACTAACATTGCAAATTCAAACAATAATTATTGCTATTTTATAGAATATCTAGTGGTGAGTGGTATCTATCCCAGTGTCTTGCACAAAGCCCTACCACAAAGTGCACATAATATAATATGACACTGACACATACGAAAGGTCAAGCGACCTTCCTTGTTGTTAAGAAATATTTTTGTTGAATTAATAATGAAAACGATTGTAATTTTGTTGTATGAAAATTGTATTAAAAACAAATGGAAAATTAAATTGAATAGCAAAAGCATTTTTAAATATAAATTCAATAAAGAAGAAAGAAAGAAGTTTTACAATTGACAAAATTAAATAACAATAAATGTAATTTTAACTAAACACATATCATGTTCCACAGGCTTGAAATAAAATAAACAATGCCGTTTGCATTCACAAGTTGCTCCATTAATGCAGCTATTCTGTTTTAATTAGGAAAAAAGTATTTTAATGGCTGAAATTTAATAATGTTACACATATCCAGCCATTGTGACGTTTTGTTAATTGTAAAGAATTAAGTCTGTGACGCTGGACAATACAAAGAGATCAACGAACAAAAAACGCAGGAGACAGTGAATTAGGATTGTATTACTTGTTACGAGATAGATAAAAAATAAACTAGTAATGAGATGACCAAAAATAACGGTATCCAAAATAATGAAATAGTATTCAAAAACTCTTCATTGTAAAGTATGTTTGAATACAATGCATTGGATTAGATTTGTTTGTATTAGAGCCAATGATGTTGTAGTAAACAGATATGTTATTAACGCGCAAAAAGTGAAGACTAGAAAACGTCCTAATTGGGACGTTTGCCTTTAGTCGTTTTACGTAGTAATACGTTATAATACATCATAATTACGTAGTAATACGTTTTGCGTAATAAAAACATCTAATTATCCCTTATACTTATTGTTTTTATCAAGCTATCCTTTTTACTTAATGTAAAAATAAACTAAAATAAACGGTCCCCGGCGCGGCACACTTTTTTCTGTTGTTTAGTATGGATATAACATATCTGTTTATTAGAATATCATTGATTAGAGCTAATATAAACAATATCATAAGGCATTGGGTCTTACAAAATGACTTATCAATAATTAGGTCTTTAATAATGTTTACTGGCTGTATAGATTTTTGTTATTTTTAGTTTGACACAGTTTACTTGTATTATTAAAGTTATTCATTTCGCGATAGTTACCATATTTTTTTCGGTGGAGCTCGATATTTCGACATTATCTACAAATTTCTTGTTCACGAGACTGAAGTTCAGACTAGTGAACAAGACATCAACCAAATCCGGCTCCACCGAACAAAAATAAAAAAACATGGTAACTACCCCGAAACGAATAACTTTAATAATAGAGAATAACCATGTTAATTTAAAATCTTATATAGTTTACTTGTATTCTAGAATGATCTCGAATAAATCCTTTGACATCGTTATATTTGTTTGGTTTTCCATTAACCTATCAGTTAGGAATGTTTAAATAAAAAAAAACTAACCAATATATTTCAAACTCATACACTATACAGTCGTTTTAAATTCTACAACTTGTAGTTATAATAGACTAATTGTCGCCCTCAGCTTCGATCGCGTGAAGGTATTGGTTGTCATGTGTCAGGCAAAAGTAGCCAATGTCCTTCCTTCTGGTTTAAATTTGTTCCACACCGAATTTCAGCAAATTAGTTCATCTAGAATACAGGTACTTTTTGTCAAAGTATAATATCTAACGAGTGAGTCTTACTAGCGTAAAACCTTACCACCGTGACAATCGACGCATTTATTCAGTATTCTGGGTTATTCTGGTATTTTAGGGTGTTGGTTGTCATGTGTTACAAAAAAAGTACCAAAACTTCACCAAATTCGATTCATTGGTTTGATCGTGAAAGAGCGACAGAAAGACAGTTACTTTCTTATTTATAATATTAGTATAGATTAAATACATAATTATATAAACAGTGACACTTTGCACATGTCGATGGAAACAGAGTGAATTTTATATATAAGAAATATATAGTAATACCTACCTATTGTATATATATAATGATATTATATATCTATTTGTTTACAATAAATATTGATTATTTGAAACAAATTATCTGTGTAAAACTATGTATTAGGTTTTTCTAACATAAAAGGATTTTTAATTATAATAATACTCATAGTTTTTAATATTTTTTAAATTTATTTCAGTATCATAATGAAGCTTACTAAATAAAGCTACTAAATTATGTTTATAAATTTTCAATTGAAACAAAATATTTTGCTATAAGCATTTTGGTTACTTACTAAGTAGCAACCATGAAATAATTAAGTATAATTTAAATAATATTATAATTATATTTCAATAATAGAACAATTCACGGAGTACTATATAGACTACGTAGTATTTAAAACCGCTAACGCCATCTAGCACGTAGTAGCTGAACTATTCACGGCAAGTCCATTCATTTCTTTGTAGGATATTTATTGAAATAAGTACAAATAGTTTCGAAAACAACGATAACATTCCAGCTTTAAGTTTTAATCATGATATTTTTGAATATATTGACATGAAATTTATAAAAAATATGGTAAACAAATTATGTTAATATGATAACATATTAATGTAATTTGTCAATTGGTTATTTATAGATAGTCAAGATGGCTGCTAAGTAATTACTAATAAGAAAATTACTTTCGTCTAGACAAGATGTTCTCAAACTAATTTCTATTTAATAATAAAAAATATATTTATTTTCCTTTAATCATAATTTACACATATTAAAAAAAACATAGTATGCTTTGTTTTTGGGAACATACGCACAAATAAAAAGTCTGCTCTATAGATATACCATAATGTACATGTAATAAATATTCAATATTCTTTCTACCACCAAAGCGACACCTTTGAAACTAAAAATGTTTTAAACCTCGTAGCTGTACACCCAATAACCTTTCTATACTTGCAAGGGTTGATACGAAATATTACAAATGGTATATCTGAATATATTGAACAACTTATTAATTAAATACTTATAAATTATTATTAGTACTTATAAACAATGTGTTTACATACAACATAAACAATAATTATAGTTTATAGTAATCATTTAATTTGTTATTTGTCACTTTAAATATAATTGCTGTTTGATACTGGAATAGTTGATCTCTCGGTGTTACCCACACAGTAATCACCATGTAAAATAACCCACTCCCTCTCTTACTAAATATTTTTTTAATTTAGAAATACCTATAATAAAAATATTCTCCAGTATAAAAGTTTGAAGAGCACTGTGTTTTGCTCTCGTAGTTCTTTATTAGCCTTGTTGTTTACCAATTACCTTGATTCAGTTCGAATATAATATTATAAAGAGCTAGTACCAACTAAATAATATTATTATTACATGATTGAATGGAAGATACAGAAAATTAAACATAATAGCACCTACATTACTACACAACTTTATTAATTATAATAAAGTTATAACCCGTCTAAATATAACATATGTAATAATTATATTAAATATGTTATATTTAGACGGGTTATAAAATGCGTAAAACTAATAATTTAATTGAATAAATCCCAATTTAACTTTTTTACAAAATTTATTAAACAACATAGAGTGAAGTTTTATTTTAATATCAGCATTAATTGTTAACAGTTAGCGCGTAAAATGTTGCCTTGAAAATCCAATAATCTATTGTGTGCAACGCATCTCGTTCAGATGCGTTTTAACTTACTTTTATATATTTACTAACAAGTTACTATCTCACTAATTACGTAGGGCTGCCGTTGAGGATGCAGAATGAAACCGAACGAATTTAACTTATACGTTTATTTAAATAATTTAATTTAACAATTAATTATTTCTAATTTATAATATACGTGACAGTCTGTTCGATGTTAGAACAAAAAGTGAAGTTCTGTAGTCTGAATTACATATTTATATACGAAATCGGTAAATCACTGAATGGTCCCCACGGTATGGTGATTCTTGGTAGCGCTCGATGTTCGGGAGGTCTTGCGAAACAAAGCAGCGACGCTGGCAACAGGTGGTAGCTTCAAGGAATGCATGGTGTGATTATTTCTCACGGTATGGTAATTCTTGGTAGCGCTCGATGTTCGGGAGGTCTTGCGATTATTTCTTAACAACTCCCTCCGCAGGATCAGCAGCTATTTGGAGACTTTTGTCGAAAATAGTGCTGATAGAGACATAGGATCTCTGGGGCTGTCCTGGACTTCTTGTGTTCTGGTTGCCTCATTGTCCTTCTGGTTGGTATTTCTTAAATGCATACATTTGCGACGAATGAGGACGATGCTAATAGTGAGTACTGATGCACCGATGAGTAGGTAGACAGGTATAGTCGTGTGATAGAGCGTGTCTAAGTTCGACAATTCCAAAGTCACTGGTTCTTGAGAGGCAATCCTGGTATTGGTTGAATGTAAGTGAGTCAAATCTATACTGTTCAATTTCAAGATGTTCTTCGCTGTCGCTTTGTATGGATCTTCATTACTATATTCTATATTCAACATTTTCAAAACTTGTCCTTTTACTTGATCATGGTGGTTAGTGATGGTGAAGATGGACGTTTGTAGAGCACACCCTTTAGGTATTTCAGCTAGATAGCTTCCGAGAAGGTTTTTGTATTGATCTTGAGAACAGGTTAAATGAACTTTCGTTAAGTTGGGAAAGCTCAGAACATAGTGACGATCATCCAATTGTTCCATGGCTTGAGAAGATAAGATTACTGGAGTAACCCGACAGGTTTCATGGATATGTTGCTGGAGTATAAGATGTTGAATGCAGCTCGTTTGCTCTCCATAGTGTCGGTTTAAGTTGTCCTCGCAAAGATGACCGTGACTGTACTTCGGACATTCTGTCTCTATATACAGTAGATCTTTCTCGTGAATTGCTACGTATGGATAGGTAGGGATTATAATTTTATCATTACTATTAGGGGCTAAGGACAATTTGTAAAGGATGTAGTTATTGGGATTCATGATTGGAAACTTAATTACCAAGATTATATCATTATCTTTATAATAATATCCTAATCTTAATAGATCTAAATATTCCCTAAAATTAATATCTAGCACTACATTTGAATTGTATAAACCTTTTAGTTTATTTAACATAACTATATAAGTGTCGTAATCGAGAACGGAATAATGGATGCTTTTAGCTCTTATGAATGCCAATAGATTCTGTAGTTTTGACAACTCTTGTGACAAATTGTCTATGTCATCACCTAGTATTGTAAGTAGCTGGGCTAAATGAAAATACTTAATTGCATCTTCTTCTTTCCTAACATCATTATCTAAGATGGTTTTAATAATGTTCTCTATTTTCCTCTGGTTTTCTACTATCCTATCTGTAACATTTGAACTCTGAGATGCCCACTGCTTGCTTAAACTTATTTGATGATTTATTTCAATGGCTAAGTTATTTTCGTTCTTTTGTAGAATAGCAATGGCATTTTCGTACTTTAGTGCGTCCGTATAATCTAAATTTCCGGAGATTAGGTACCCGTTTCAGGCGCGACTTGGGTACGGGTCCTCTCTTTCTCTTTGTATAAATATGTATAGGTAAATCTGTTACAACCGTATCGTTCGTATAGCGGGCAGCTAATTTCTGTCTATTAGCTAGGGGATTTCTGACATAGATTCGTTGATCAGGTGCATATGTTTTATTTTTTATGCCATTTCTATTAATGTTCTCGGTTATTTCAGTACGACGCTGAAGGGCGGTTTCATTAATGATTTCGTATACCTTTAACATTCGCTTACGGTGATCTAGTATATATTCCTGCAATAGGTGCTCTGTTAAATAAGGATCGTAATAATCGGCATATTCATCGTATATAGAATTGTCAATGAAACTATTGTAATTTACTTCTTTAGATTTAAAGTAGTTCGTAGGGGGTGGGTTCCCGGATTTTGAACCTTGCGATAAAATAGCTAAATCGTTATATAGAGCGGTCTCATCTCGTTGGTCCGCGAAGTTGTTCACTAAAGCAGTTCGAATGCCTTGCCAGTCGGATGGAATCCCATTAGAATTAATTAAGCGAGCAGCAGAGCCTGTTACTTTGTTAAGAATTCCGTTGAGAAGAGCACACCTACTTAATTCACTACTACTATCACTACAAAACTGTCCTACCAATTGATCACATAATTTTAAAAATCTAGTAAGTACATTTGGGTTCCCGTCGAACTCGGGTACCAACCTTAAGGCTTTATAAATGGTGTCTAACTCAGACATTTCCGTTTGTTCTTCTATACTACTTAAACTAATATCTCTTCTATTATCTACGAAAGTTTGCCTACTACTAATAACTATCCTAGGTTCCTTCGATTTTCTTAAATGAAAAATCTTGGCAAATTTTATTAACACACAGGTTAGTTAGGCTAGGATTGAGCAACCACTAAAAAGAATCTAGTGTACTCACATGAACATGTTTCGGTCTCTCTGCGTTATCGATGTCTGGATACCTCTCGTGCAGCACTACTCGTAGATTCGGATGCTACGGATGCAGCAGCTAGACAAGCTACGGCGGGGCTTCACGCGATTACGGAAATCTTCTACGCGAAACGTTCCGCGAGTATCCTACCGACTGCGCCAATTACGTAGGGCTGCCGTTGAGGATGCAGAATGAAACCGAACGAATTTAACTTATACGTTTATTTAAATAATTTAATTTAACAATTAATTATTTCTAATTTATAATATACGTGACAGTCTGTTCGATGTTAGAACAAAAAGTGAAGTTCTGTAGTCTGAATTACATATTTATATACGAAATCGGTAAATCACTGAATGGTCCCCACGGTATGGTGATTCTTGGTAGCGCTCGATGTTCGGGAGGTCTTGCGAAACAAAGCAGCGACGCTGGCAACAGGTGGTAGCTTCAAGGAATGCATGGTGTGATTATTTCTCACGGTATGGTAATTCTTGGTAGCGCTCGATGTTCGGGAGGTCTTGCGATTATTTCTTAACACACTCATAACAACACATAGATTCCAACAACATTCAACTTTATTTTGAAGTAATTTTACGTTATAATTAAACTCTTTATTCGTATTTATGTGTATCTGTTATTACAGTTTAATAATCTTATTATAGTTCTTAATTGACACTTTATTTGCATACTGGCAAGACAAAGCTCCGATAAATAATTTCAATCATTGCTCGCAGGAAAAGTTGCCAGAATAAACCAGTATATAGGTACAACATAATAATTATGAACAAATTATTTTTTTTCCCGTTTACAAAAGAGAAGTCAACTTATTCTAAATCATTTTCACCATATGCTTATTTAAATAACAGCATTAGGCAACATTCAAAAACCTCAATCTCAACGAAATGGCCAGGTGACGCAGCACGCGTTTGTGACGTCACCTGCAGATCACGTGCCATGTAATTGAACGTAAGAACGAACATACATATACATATATACAGAGTGTTTATTTATATCAAAATCTAATCTCAAATCATTTGAACATCTTTCGATATGCAGATTGATCATCAAAGGCAATTAATGTTTGATAAAATCTATTACCAGGTAAAAAAAAAAAATAAAAATATACATTATAAAAAATATTGTTCTACGTACTATTCTTGTGTAATTTTTGAGGTTTAAAATAAAATAAAATTATTAAGTAAATTTAATTTATCCAAACAATTAAAATGATTAATTATTTTTATTGCATTTAGGATGGCGTATTAAGTCTGGATTTAAATTTTAAATATGTGCTTATTTAAAAATGTAACCAATAAAAAACAATGAAATGCAAATACTTTTATCAAACAAAATCATAATGCATAAATAAACATTATAATTACTCTGTGCCCCAATAGCATGCCCTTGCATCGTTAACCCTTTGCGCAACTGTCATGCCGAAATTTAAAGAAAAAAAAATCAAAAATATCCAGAACTCATCTGACCATTTCCAACGGTCAATGTTTTTTGTCAAAAGTTTTCGTCGTTATGTCGTAAAGACGACGAATTAACCTGTCATTCCAGCTACTATGACAGACTATACAACGCTGATCAGAGCTAACCTTTTCACATTTAAAACAACCAAAATGTTTTATCTAAGATAAAACAAACTCTTTATTCCAGAAAAAGAATATAACAAAATAATAATAATATAGTGTTGTTATTTTACGGTTTGAAGATTGAATGAGCCACTTAATTTTATTTGGCGACTTAATATTGTTTGACAAAAAAATAAAAATAATTTAAATTTCGAATAATATTCTTATCCCAATTAATTTTACATACAAATTTTACGTAAGCACTTATTTTATTTTAAATAACGAAAACTATCATAGTATACCTGTAAATATTTATTTTTCTATAAATTGTTAATTGTCATCAATTAATTGTTAGAAATTGGAAACACAAGATGCGGATAATGATGATTATGAAAGACATTAAGAATAAAACAAGCGATTTTTAAAATTGTTATTAAAGTTGACAGTACATATTTGAACATTTGTTTAGAAATAGCAAGGCACTGGATAGTTGCCCTAAAAAGGGTTGACGGTAGCTTCAAAATTATCGCCACCCTTATAATTTAAAACGTAAATTAAGCTAAATACGGGTAGCGAAAGGTGTTCAAAGGATGTCTAGTAAATTTAATGACGTCGATTTCTTCATGGTTTTTGTTGGAACCTTAATGAAGACATTTTCTGATAATTTCTAACCGACTACGGTCTCACATAAGAACCTAATGGATTCTGTATTTTATTGATGTTTTATTTTCGGTAAAGCAAGCGGAAATACATTTTAATTCATGAAAATATAAGCAACTAGGTGTGCCTGCGACTTCGTACGTGGTTTGTGTAACAAAAAAGTTATTGTTGCCTTAGTTACTCCTTTTAACATCAGTTTTCTGCCAGTGAAAATCCCGTCAAAAACGATCCAACGGTTCTAGAGATTAGCCAGAACTATGAAAATGAACTGATGAAATTTTTTTTTCTTTTTTGTTCTATCTGTTTTTTTTTATGTGTGTAAACACACAGACTAACATAATAGAAAAGTTGTAAAAAAAAAATATTTTATACGTAAAAGAGGTATTTTAATATTACAAACGGACACACTAATTTTATTATATGAATAAATTATACTTATTTAATAGATATTTAAAGTATATTTGTATAAAAAGGGTTTTATACAAAACTAACTACAAAGGAGCATATGACCTACCTAATGGTAATCACCTTCACCAGTAAACACTTGCATTGCTACAAGTGTAAACCACTTCTTGCATCGCTAATGCCCACACCACATACATACGCCTGTGACGTCACTTACAAGTAGACTTGAATCATCCTTGAAAATAGAACGAAAAGTATTAGGTATCTACTATTTGAGGAAAGCATATATTTTTTTAATAGAACACAAACGTTCCCGCAAATTTTGTACCAGCAGGTGAATATTTATATTAACATATATGTATAGTCTTTATTGCACTATAATATAAAAAATAAATCAACCAAAGAGAATTATAAAAGTTACACGAAGTGCAACTGGCAGCCTCTTTGGATATGGAACTTATTGTAAAACAGAAATCTTTTTTTTTTTAAAATAAGAATAGACTTCGGTGCAATGTTGGGTTCAATATATGTATGATTTCGAACCCATTGTATGTCATATAAAGGTAGGTCCATGATTAGGAGATTGTGATCATTAGTGAGACGACTAAGGTTATGGAAACACATAGAATTGTTAATCTACGACTTTGCATTATTATTAACTAAGTCTCCGACACAAAGCAACAGTCGTGCGTAAGGACACGTTTATGCAACGGCTGATCATTAACATACGGCGTGACGGACGGTCTAATATAATAATAACGCAAGCGCGTGCGCATGCGCCGATCGCCAGGGCAGGGAAGGATTTGAATTTCGAATGCATTGAATATTGTATGCATTTGAAGTCCCTACTCATATCAAGACATACATTCTAATTAATTTTTTATTTTATAAGAAATATTAAAAAAATGTTTAAAAAATGAAAAAAAAATGTAGGTATCTATTTTAGTAAATTAAATAATCCAGAGAATCGGAATGCAATTCAACATTCTTCATTCTTGCCACCATTTCACGCGGTCAAGATTTATACAGTAACTATATTTAATTCATATATTTAAGCATTTAATGTTATTAATTCTCATAAACTCGTATTATAATACATACACTCGTTTTAGTAAATAATACAACACACATCACAGTTAATTAGTTATGCAATATTTAACGACAATGCCAGGTGTATAATCGCTTCCAAAAAAGTAATAATTATTGACTCTTTTTAAAAAGGTTGTTTTGTCAAATTAATTGTAATTAACTTACAACCTTTTCGATGTGAGTACCGTATATTCCAAGTGTATATTTAATACAAGGCGCAGTCCACCCCTGTCTATAATCTATGCGCAACGGGTAGACGGGTGCGGGCGTTTTTTTTTTTCCACAAATTCGACAATAACAATAACCCGGCGTCGGCGAGGTGTCAAAGCTTATTCAACCCTTTACCTGCAGATGCCGCGTTGCGTTTCCGATAGGAAACTTAATAGGACAGTGTGTTACTAGCTCAATGGTTAGTGAATTATTTATTTCAGGGTTCCGTGAGCAAAATAGTCATAGACAATTCTGTCTGGATAATACTTCAATTAATAAGCTATGTAGAATAGGTTGCATCGTTCGATAATTTTATAACAAAATTCTAAAATTATTAACAATTTTAATAGATAAATTTCTCAAGACCTCAATTACTAACGGATTATTATGAGTATGTTGTTTAATTATATGTACATTGTTTTACATAATATACAATGACGTAGTGATAAGTGAATTCTGAACAATTGAAATCATATACTAAGTTCTTTCAATCAAAATGATCACATAGAAACAGTACTCTACATGTATGTATGTATGTTTTTAATTACAGTTAAGAAGGCTTTATATTACAAAGAGTGCTCAAATCAGCTAAAAGTACAATCTCCTTGAAAGCTGATGCAACTAAAGCCTTTGAGTGACCATCAATCACAAATGCACTAATTCTTTCGCAACTGTTTCCGCCCAGACGTCAAATTGACATCTAAAGGTGTATTTCCGTGTGTATTGCATCCATTGCATTGATATTGGTGTGCTGTAACAATTAATACAATATATCCTTTTGTGATACAATTGCACATTTTGCGTGTACCGTATTTTGAGTGCAAATTGAAACATTTAAGTTGTCACACTTATAACAACACAATAAAGTTCAATTTTGCGTGGCTTAAATTTCGTGTTTTTATGATTGGATTCCTGAGCGATGGCTAAATAATTTATTGGTAAGTCATTTGTTACTGCTTACTACTATTCGGAACTACAGATGTTATTTGAAGAGTTGGTGAGCCACGGGTTGCACTATCGAGAAATTACAATATCAACTGTTTGCTAAATTAGCTTAAGCGATTTCTAAGGTAGGTTTTGTCCTGATTCATTTATCCGTAGAAAAATTTATAGCTGAACCGTGCTTTGGTAATTTAGTATGTATGTTTATCTTAGAAATTGATCTATAACTTATAGGGCTTATAACCAGTCGGGTTTGAAGTCTTAAATAATAAATGAATAAATAAATATATATATGTAGTTTAAAAATAATGTCTTAGATTAATTAGTACGCATGCGCCCTTTTGTTATTTATTTATAAGCCTATTCCTGTTAATTTAGACCACATATTCAATCTACAGTCAACTAGTTTCCGCCTATGACTTCTCCTGCATGTTCAGAACTAAGTGTTAGGTACCGTAAGCAAAATAAATTAAAAATAAACTTTTTCATTAATTTGTATTTCTTTATCAATTATTCTCATAAATGATTTAATTACACTAAAAGTCTAACACGCAACGTTTTCCACGATTTCCTTATCTCAAATCTCACGTCCTCTGAAGTTATCGTTTACACTTGACCTTTATATAATTTTCTTTATAATACAGTTAATTTAAAATAATAATCAGCGTATTTATTACAGAAATGATTAAACATACTTCTATTTTAATACAGTAAGTTTTTACTAATCACTTTCTACAAATTGCTCTCACCACACTAAGTTTATTCACCGCAGCAATAATTATAATTACGACAATAATTACGACATAAAAATGTTTTTCAAAAGTACGACGAGATATTTAATCGTTATAATTTTATTTAGAACTTTCCTAAATTTTGATGTAAAGTAAAAAGTAAAGTAAAGTAACAGCCTGTACATTTCGCACTGCTGAGATAAGGCCTCCTCTTCCATTAAGGAGAGGATTTGGAACATATTCTCACACGCTGTTCCAATGCTGGTTTGTGGAATGCACATGTGGCAGAATTTCGATGAAATTAGACACACGCAGGTTTCCTCACGATGTTTTCCTTCACCGCCGAGCACGAGATGAATTATAAACACAAATTAAGCACATATATATAGTGGTGCTTGCCTGGGTTTGAAACCGCAATCATCGGATAAGACGCACGCGTTCTAACCACTGGGCCATCTCAGCTCTTAAAATACATAATATATTCATTAAGAACTGTTCTGAGTAGTGCTCAAAATAGTTGAGCTATTAGCAAATCATATGGAGTAATTATTCTTAAGATTTCTTTATCTTCTCCGATTGGAATATGCTATAGCTACTTACCATTATTTTTTTATTTGACGAATGGTTATTATACAATATTAAAAACAAATAAGTTACTAATAATGAGTCGGTATCAATGTATAGACGTTATAAACGAAATTATTTTCGAAGTCGCACTTCGAAACTTATTTATTATTTACTTATCTCAGCAGTGGGAAATGTACAGGCTGTTATTTTAATTTACTTAATTTATATCACTTTAAACACTTTAATCTTACTTACAGTTTCATCGACGTATAAACTTTTTCGCAAATCTATTACGCAATAATATAATCTATTCAAGCTCTCGAACCAATAGTACCATATATGTAGGTTGACTGGCATAGAATTCCTTCAGGCGTTAAATCCGCATTTTGTCCCATTTATATGATAAATAGGTCAATAAATATTTAAATAAACAAATAAATATCGCGTCAAGTCAATGCCTGCTGTAGTTTATTTGTATTTTGTCATCTTGTCGTTTGGAACAGGCTATAGAATCACCTGCTTCCTACCAATAAAAACCTCGTTACCACCGTTGCCACATTAAAATAATCAATAATCCATTTAAATTCAATCTTTATCTTTTTTAATATTATTACCATTTTAAAAGTAAATTTAGTGAGCGCTTTCAACACGGTTAGAAATACAACAGATAAAGTCTATAACACACGTCAGCCACGCGTGCATTAAGTCCGGTACACACTTATGGGAGTCGTTGTCAAGACACTAATTATAAGGACCAGGAATTAATGATGTCAGAGGTGGACACAAGTTCTTCTATATGTTCATTATTAGCATATAAATGATGTGAGAAATAGATTTTTAATCTGTTGTTTGTACGTAACTATGTTTAAAGTGGGTTTGTATGTTTTTAGAAAGCTCCAAGATAATAGTATAGCTGATAATATCGATTACTATCGGTGCGAGGTAAGGTGTTCGGAGCCGTTGTATCGTATGTTTTAATGTTTCGATTTACTTAACAACATTAAGACTTTCAAGTTCATCTACATATATGTATATGAACTATGATCGTCTTTCTTGTGTAATTAGTAGGCGAATAGTCAAAAGCCTGTTGGTCACTAAGGCTCATAGACAATGGAACTGAAAGAAATATTGACCATTTCATACATGTTGGGAATTAAGGTGTGCCTGTTATTTCACTGGCTCTCTCACCCATCAAAGCAGAACACAATAATACTGAGTTTTACTGTTTGGCTGCATAATACCTGATAAGTGCCATATATACTATAACCATAGTTTTAAAAAAAAGTTAGACTCCTTGTTTAATTAATGTCATGATTCTTTTTTGTTTTTATTTCAGTTTAGGTCTTTTTAATTTGGAATAATTATTAATATATGTCTATTTTTATATTAAAGATATATTGATGTAGGAATGTAGTATTTAGTTTTTTTTATTTAAAATGTATAATATAAACGAAGGTAGTGGTGTATTACACTGTGCAAGAATTTGTTTTCTCCTATTACACAATAATTTGAGAATCTACTAATGATTTTTCGAAAGTCTATCAATAAATAATATAAATAAAGTGGGTGGTACCTACCCAAACAGGCTTGCAAAAAGCCCTAACACGGAATAAGAATGTATAGTGATTCCATATTCAATAAATAACTTTGATCAGATTTAAGTTAAATAAACTATACGCTACATCGATTTCATTAATCTTCATGAGTATTTTATTCAATAATACGTCTTATATTATTTTATAATGTTCCAAATATTCTAACAGTTGGCATAGATTAAAAAAAAAACATAAATAATCTTTTTTTCAAAAACAAATATTACCTTCCAAGTATTTAAAGTAGTTTTAAACAAATGTTATGGAAAGTTGAAAAGGCTGTGGGATTTCATTATATTTTATTAAGGCACATCATTACTCTATATGAACAATAATTTTGAAAGTAAAACAATATTGTCATATCTGTGGTATCCCGCTGGGTAGGCATTTACATACTTGATGAAAGCTCTTGCAGGACATTGGGTTAAACTTTAAACTATAGAAATATCGTTTGAATAGGCTTACATGGCGTTCGTATATTATTTAAACAATTTTTTTAATAATAATTTTAAAGAACTATTAAAAGCTAATGTACAGTCATACTAAGAAAACCTTCGTCAGAATTCAAATTCCTTTACAAGTCCTTCAGAATCCAAACATCTAATCATTACAACGCAATATGTCATTCTCGATCGGTAAAGCAGACTATCGGTCAAACTGCGCACACAAAAATAGATCTTAAGGTGACGAACCTTTTCTTACTCCGACTGTACATCCTTATACGACTAAAATGTATTATTATGGCTTAGTAATATTAACGAGCCGACAATTCTCGAAGCCATGTGATTTCGTACATTAAATTTGTTGATTTTCGTTCTCATAACTGAGAGCACGTTAATAGCTTATATACTATATAAGTATACCGATAGAATGATGACAGAATCGAATAACAATATATCAAACTATAATAATTTATATCAATAAAAAACAATAATACCGAACCCAATTTGATAAAATTTGTAATGAAGCAAGATAGAACCCCAAAAATAGGACAAACATTATTTCTTTATACTTCACACATGACAACCAACACCTAAAATATGATCGAACTGGCTCAACTCAAACTCAAACTCAAATATCTTTATTCAACATAGAAGCATTACACTTTCTTATTGATGGTCAATTGAAACACTACCACCGGTTCGGAAAGAAAATACCCTGACCTGAGAAGAACCGGCGAAAGAAACTCAGCGGGTTTTTTTTTTTTTTTTTTGTTTGTCTTATGTATTATGTAAATAAACAATTTAATATGAGATGAAATAGCCAGGAGGCGATCGTATCATTCCCAAGGTGTGCTATCGATCATAAACTCATTAATTGTATAATAACCTTTTACACACAAGCGTTCCTTAATAATTTTTTTAAATTTGGCAACAGAGGCATTTTGTACGCTTTCTGGGATCCTGTTGTAAAACCGTATACATTGCCCCACAAAGGAGTTACTGACTCTACGCAGTCGAGTAACAGGAGTAACAAGTTTGTGTTTGTTCCTTGTACCAATGTTATGAGTATCACATTTTCTCATGAAATCATTAATATTTTTTCGTACATACATAACATTAGAGAATATATATTGAGAAGCAACAGTCAATATCTTGATTTCTTTAAATTTATTCCTTAACGATTCTTTAGCTCCTAGGTTGTAGATTGCGCGAATAGCCCTCTTCTGTAGCACAAATATGGTATGGATAGCGGCTGCATTGCCCCACAGCACAATACCGTATGACATTATACTATGAAAGTAGCTGAAATATACTAAGCGAGCCGTATCAACATCGGTACATAATCTAATTTTTTTGACCGCGAATGCCGCAGAACTCAGTCTACTCGCCAATCCGTCAATATGAGGGCCCCATTGCAACTTGGCATCAACAGTAAGGCCAAGAAACTCAGCAGAATCAATTGGATCCATCGATTCCCCATTGATGAGTACATCGGCTTTTACATTTTGTACATTTGGCGTACTAAATTTCACAATTTTAGTTTTATTATTATTTAGTTTAAGATTATTTACGCTAAACCAATGTACTATATCAGCTATAGCATTGTTTACGTCGTCGTACTGTACCTGTTTTCTATTAATTTTAAAAACTAAGGAGGTGTCATCAGCAAACAATACTATATCATGTTTGTTCCCAACAAGAAAGGGCAAGTCATTTATATATGTGAGAAACAGAAAAGGTCCAAGAATTGATCCCTGAGGGACCCCCATACCAACTGAGACCCCAGGAGACCTTTTTCCTTTAACGTCAACCCTCTGAATTCTATTGTTAAGATAGGAAGTCAGAAGGTCGAGCGCACATTCTCTAATTCCATAGTGATAAAGTTTCCTGACCAGAGTCTCATGTTGAACACAATCAAAAGCTTTGGATAAGTCACAGAAAATCCCTAAGGCATCCCGTGACTCTTCCCAGGCTTCATAGATATTCTTAATAAGCTCGATACCAGCGTCTGTAGTCGAGCGACCCCTCGTGAAGCCAAATTGTTTACTATGAAGCAGATTATGTTTGTTAAAGTGTTCTAATAATTGATTTAGAATTATTTTCTCAAATATTTTGCTCAGGGTAGGTAGAATTGAAATTGGCCTATAGTTGTTGGGGTCTGAAGAACTACCAGATTTAAATATTGGAATAACTTTACTATGTTTCATCAGGTCAGGAAATATACCACGTTGGACACAACTATTGAATATTAAAGCAAGATAAGGTGCAATCACATCAATAATCGAATTTATCACCTTTAGAGAAATACCCCATAAATCAGCCGTTTTCTTGATGTCTAATGACTTAAAGGCGCGTATTATGTCGTTGGGGTTTACAAGGGTAAAATTAAAGTTAGAATTGCAAGCTCTTACATTTTCTTTCATCAATGACTCGGCAACATCAGGAGAAGAAATAAGTAACTTAGTTGTGAAAACTGGTATGTCAGCAAAAAATTTTTCAAAAACTGTAGCAACTTCCTTTTGACTATTTACTACTTTACTATTATAATTCAGGCTCAATTCGGAGTTGCAACTGCCAACTCTACCAGTTTCACAATTAATAATTTTCCAGGTCATTTTTATCTTGTCATGTGCATTCTTAATTTTATTTTTTATAGTTAAAGATTTTGCCAAAAAGCACACTTTTTTAAATAATTTTGAATAATTACTTACATAATTGGCAAAAGTGGCACTATGATTGTATGTCCTTTCATTGTAAAGCTCATACATTCGTTGCCTACTTTTATGAATTCCAATAGTCGCCCAATCATTGAATTTTAAAAAGTTTTTTGTATTAACTGTTTTAGAAGTGAATATGGATTTAAAATTGTTTCTAATTAATTTGAATAAATTGTTATACAAGACATTGGGATTGTCACTAAAAGATAGGTGAGGGAGATTAGCCATAATATTACTTCTAAACTTCTCAATACGACTTGTGGTCAAAGGAACAAACATTATCTTTTCAGAAGTACTTACTTTTTTAACATGAAAATTAAATAACGCTTGTTGTCCACAATGATCTGAACTTAAGTTATTAATAATAATTTTGTGTTGTGGAATGTATGTAGCAAATATATTATCTATGCAAGTTGCTGTGGAATCTGTTATTCTAGTTGGCTCTAAGAACAGATTTACCAGATTATATGAACTTAACAAAGATCTAAATCTAATACTTGTGGTTGAATTATGCAATAAATTTATATTAAAATCTCCACAAACAATAATTTCTTTATTAGATCCAGATAATTTCGATAAAACATTGTCCAACATATTTTCAAATAATTCATATAATCCACTAGGGGGCCTGTATATGCATACAACAATGACACGCTCAAGCTCTGCACAGGCTATTTCAATAGTTTGCTCAATAGAAAGGCTCACAATATCTTTACGTTCTTTATATTTAATATTTTTACTCATAAGTATTAAAGAGCCACCACGTATAGCTTTATTTCTACTGAACAAACTAGCAATCTGGTGCCCACTAAAGTTAAACATAACCTGATAATTTTGAAGCCAATGTTCAGTTACACACAAAATATCAATGCCATTACAGGTCAAAAATAATTCAATTTCTAAGTCTTTCCCTAACATTCCTTGAATATTTTGGTGCACCAGATTTACAATTGTATTGTTAACTATTTTCTTATTATTTTTTTTGGCTTCTTTAATGACTAATTTTTCACAAGTATAGTTATTATCGTTGCCAGAGACTACCTCTATTGTCTTAGAATTTAATTTAAAGTACTTGGAACATGTTCCAAAATATAAGGTTTTAAGTTATTATTATTATTATAACTATACTGCTCAATAGAAGCAGTAAAGGTAAGGTAAGGTAAGGTGTAAGGCTGATGACAACTATTAGCTTCATATTAAAAAAAAAAAAAAAAACAATATTTGTTATATTCGAAATTTAAAGAAATGACATTACGTATCATTATCATTGATTTCGAATACAAGGGCTTGCCTAGACTCATGTAAGACAAGCACAAACCAATTAGACTTTGCCGACAGAAACGAATTTCTTTTAGTAGGTACACGGATTTAATTTACATTTGATATCGATTAGCAGGCGGCGGGCGATCAGAGCGTCACGACGAGACGATACTTATTGTATTGTATTGTACGAATAAAAGGCACGCGACACACGTAGCTACGACACGAGCGAACGTCGTGCCCCTGTGTCGTGGTTATTACTAGTAAATTGTTCATACATTAATAAATTAACGCATTCATAATGATTTAAGATCATTTCAGTGTAAAAGTGCGGTAAAAGTTAAAGCAACGTATCATGTATGTATATCAATTAAACTTAACCGTAACTAGGTGGTATCTGCCGGCTTTTCCCGCGTGGAAGTGGAATATATTTACAGATTAACTATAATATAACGTTATAACGTAAAATATATAATATAACGTAAAATATAACGTTAATTGAAGACCTCTTTGTACTCCACACTAGTGTGTATTTTACACCCATAGGGGAAAAATATTCGGAAATTCTTAAATATGAATCTACTTAATTTTAATCAATATTCCATAAATAAAGTTAATTGTTTCTAACTTAAAAAATGACGGTTTTCCATACAAACTTTCAACCCCAATTTTACCCCCTTAGGGGTAGAATTTCCAAAATCTCTTTCTTAGTGGATGTCTACTCAATAATGGGATTAAACTCACCAAATTTCGAGGTCCCAAATTTAATAGTTTACATTCGACGATGATGAATCAGTCAATGAGGACTTGTTATTTTATATGTATATATATAGATACAAAATACAGCAAGTATCAAGACTGATTGGTATACATTCTTAAAAAAGTAAACAAATTAAAATTAATTATCATCATTAACTAAAAAAAAACATTACAATACAATACGTTGTATTTGAAAATTAAATAGCCGTATCATAAAACACAAGTACGGCAATTATAAAGCCGGTGTTGTCATACTTGTACAAATAAAATTAATTTAATTACTTAAAAGGTGAATATATATATATGTGTTTATTTCGTAAATTGCAAGATTGGGCTGAATGAAGCAATTCCTTTCATTGTTAGTAAATATATAGTCATGACCGAATTTCAGCCATAGCGCCCATCTCAAGGTTAACCCATTGCATGCATGGCCAAACAAAAATGCCTTATCTACTTATTTACTGTCATTTATCGTCAGTAAAACAATTAAAAGACTTTACCAAAGAGATCTTGGGTATTGAACTAACAGTTTTTCACTACATACTAACTCCGAGCTGTTACTGAGCTGAATATTCATTTGTTTTGTTTTTTTATTTTGAATTTGGAACTTCAAAGAAACCGAAATTTAAAATTTAAAATTAGAAATTATTATGCTTCGTCATATCTCTTTATAATTAAATTAAGTGAGACTATTATAGACCAGTTGTGTGGCGTATATTCAGCCGAGTTTATATCATATACATAAATAATTATGTATGATTTTACATATGTATAACTATCGTTTACTTTAATATATATGAATACTCTCGTAATAAGGCACAATTCCACCAATGTGGATGACATAATTAAACGGCTGAACCTCTAAAGGGGAACAATGTGACATTAAGGAGTGCCAATCTAAAATCTACCTAATGTCTTATGCAATAAAATTCGATTTGCATTAATGATTTATATGTTTGCAAAGGAATCTTACAAACCAAGTGAAATTTCAACGCTAATTAGGCGTGACATTTATCAATATGCCCATAACACGTGTTCGCTGTCAGCGCGTTGAGAGCGTAATAATTACAAGATTTCATCTGAAAACAATTTCGTATTATGTTCAGCTTCATTAAGAAGCATTCAACGTTTCGGTAATTACACATACATTGAGATATTACACAATAAAATATTTTACATTTCATTCGTTTGATTTTTACGTAATAAATACCTAATTATGTAATTGTAATGATTAATGTCTATAGTATTCTTGTCATCATTCCGCGCGGCATGGATTTGTACAGTAACTATTTTTAAATTACATATATTGTTGTGTTTCGGTTTGAAGGATGAGTGAGCCAGTGTAACTACAGGCACAAGGGATAGAACATCTTAGTTCCCAAGGTTGGTGGCGCATTGACGATGTAAGGAATAGTTAATATTTCTTACAGCGTCATTGTCTATGGGTGATGGTGACCACTTACCATCAGGTGGCCCTTATGCACGGCCCCCAAACAATAACATAAAAAAAAAAAAAAAATTCTTATGTAAATAAATATATATATCGACGGTCGAAAAAGAGCGACTACTGATTTACTTGGTGGTTCGTCTCTGTGGAATCTATAGGAAATGATAAATTAATCTTGTAAAATATTGATTCAAAAGTGAAAGGTTTGACATAACTATGAACATTCATATATATTACATACCTATTTCAGGGAGCTTATAACATTCTTATATAAGTATTAATATAGACAATACAAAGTACATGGAGGTTTTATACAAATTCCATTTCATAATTATGGTATTACTTATTACCACAAATACAGATTATTATTATGAAAAAGTTGCATTTTAATGTAAATAATACGGTTTTAAATAACGACTTACATCGTTTTCGTACTTATTTAAATAAAAACAAAAGTCGTGTGAACATTAATATGTCGAAAGTAGGCCAATGAATCTAGATGGAACTTAGATTAAGAACTAAGTGTATTCTGATTTCGCACGATCATATAAATGCAGCTGCGATCCAGATACGGTAATGGTTTTTGAGAAACTTTATAAAAAAGAAAATTTTATCAATATAAAGCATATTAAGAACATTATGTTGATTTTTTTGACATTTTGACAGTGTATTTATGTGTATATATGCTTACACAGAATTGCTTCAGTTTCTTAAAGTTTTACCTATATCAACTTAAGCAGATATGTATTTATTTCAAAAATACATTGACTGTATTTTAAAATTTAATATAATTTTCTAAATAACAAAGTACGTAAACTATATGACTATATGATTGCATCTTGCAATCACCGTTCATAACTTAACGTATTTTCTTCAATACGATATAAAATATCAATACTTTTATTAAATATAATAGATTTTAAATCACCTTACCGTAAACAAAAAAGATTTTATTTTATCGAAATAGGTAAAACTAGCAAACTAACAGACATTGTCCTATCTGTGCATACAAATAAGTCGAATCAACTGGTTAACCGATATAAAATTGATATATTGCAACGCCATCTATTGGCGAGTTACAACAAAGTGTTTGATTAGTTTTATATCTAAATAGATTGTCAAAGCTGTGAACGCGTCGATAAAAATACACGCACACTACAACAACAAACAACTTAGATGTCGCATCGGCAAAATTCGTAAAACCGATCACATCCGAATTAAGTACGCTATCCCAAATTATCAATATTTATTTCTCACGCGAATATGACCTTTGCACAAACGTAATAACTTGGAATATCACATGACCTAATATATTCGTCAATTTGACGCGTCGATTTACATGCACTTGCTTTCTCTGACGCGTGAATCTATAGCGACGAATAGCGTCGAGTGGCGCGATAGGGAGCTATTTCTATTGGTTGTGTAAATCGGCAGTAATCGGTTTTATTTTCATTCCATTGCATATTCCGATGCTACATCTAATTTGTGTCGTACTATAGTAAAGTAGTATAACGTCTGGCGAGTCAAGCGCACACATACAAAGATAATAAAGTTTTTTTTTTATTCTAAAAATGCAGGCATTTACTATAAAACCTTCTTGATCATAATCTATGAATCTGAAACGAAAACCAACAAATAATGCAAACATGACAAAACTAGAAATCGTTAAAAACAATCTTAGAAGTAACTGTAGGCACCAACTATTCCTATATCTATAAATTTAAATTCAAGTAACCGCACGACGACAATTTTAAGTGGTTTAGCACCAACTGATTGTGTATGTCTGACATTTCACTATGTTTACGAGCTATAACTGTTCACACGTATTTATTTCTTCAGGATGTA
Organism: Vanessa cardui; assembly: GCF_905220365.1. Lineage (NCBI taxonomy): Eukaryota > Metazoa > Arthropoda > Insecta > Lepidoptera > Nymphalidae > Vanessa > Vanessa cardui. The sequence continues at coordinate 8,701,768 of NC_061143.1, forward strand.
ATTTTGTATGCGAAACGTGTCTTCCATTGCTTTCACGTTCTTCACACACTATTAGTCGAAAATATAACGTAATTAATTTAATTAGAGCCGTTACACACTAAAAACGACTAAATCATTTAATTTCTATTTTAATTAGAAACAATTACGTAATTATAGTTAATTGCTCCATATGATTTGAGTATTTTAATTATTCTTTCATATTTTTATAATTAATCCATAAAATTGTCAACTTCCTTATTGAAATTTTACAATAGTGAGCAAGACAAGTATTACTATGTAAAACACATTTGTAGTTCTAACAAACCGTTTTAAGTATTGTCGAATTGTCATTTTATAAGATTAAATTAAATCCCAGTTGATATAATTATTTATCGAAAAGAAACAAAACTAGTAAGAAACTATGTACTTAATTCTTTATTTTCACTCATTAAAATAAATATTAAAAAATACCCAAATTTCGATTAAAAAAATATTAATATTCACTCTATATTTAATAATCGTAAAAACTTCAAATTATTTTTTTCTTCACATTCATTATACTGTTTTATTTATGATATGAACATAGTTCGGATTTGATTTATATGATATCATTAAGGTAATATATTTAACAGGGCATTACAATTACAAGTTATATTAAATAACTTAAAATAAATATCGTGAAGTGAAAGCTGATTTCTTAGGCGTTGCACAAATCAATGTTACAAAAGCAATTTTTTAACGTCACGAACTGTTTATAAAGCTTAAAGAACAAGAATCACGTGTAACACAGCTGCAAGCGAAACCGGGAAATGAACTAATGCGAACAAATTCGTATTACTTAAATGTTACCGCAAACCGTCCTTAAAGCGATTTTTCACACTCCAAAAACAAATACGTGGAGCGTACGAAATCATCATTTTTTTCTGGAAAATTCTACCGCAACCGTTACTCATATGAATGTCGACGCGTGAGCACTATTAATTCATATTAGTGTTCTATTTTTAAATTTGGAAAAAAACAGCGTAAAAGGAAACATGTAAGAGGATAGGCGTTCGGCGGACTTTGAAATTCGAACATGTTTTCAATATCCTCTTAATTGTTCGGTTTTTTAAATAGACATTCAAAAATGGAATTTAAAGGGGCGACTTTGTTTTCATTAAACTATAACATATTTTAAATTTCGAAATTTAATTTGAATTGTTTAAAAATAGAATATCTTATTTTTATTATCATTAATCTAATGGACTATTTAAATACGCTCATTTAATTATACCTGAATGGCTATAATTTAATTCCTTTATAATGTCTCAGTATTATGCAGATTCCTAGGAAGAGCCCAAAAGCGTGACTGTTGGCCTGGGTAACGTATCGTATTGTGGGCTGAATAATGTTAAGTGTTTCGCTATTGCGATGCGCCCGCGCACCTCCTATAAACAATTTCGCGAAATAAATACTCGGCGATCGGCGGTATTGCGCGACTTCAGTGAAATGGCTCCAGTTTAAAATTAAATTGGTGTATTATATAAATAAAATGAATTAATAAAATCTTGATGTATAGTTTTGCCATAAGGTTAATTAACGCATATAATACATATTTGAAATGTCTTTAAATAAAAAAAAATCTATTTTAAGCTAAATACAATTTAACCATTTCAAAGTATCATTAAATACCTACAGACGGCAATTCACTTATATAACAAAAGTAGTAGTGTAGTGTATGTATATTATACATTTATTTTCCAATGAATGTAAAGTCTTTATGTACATTTGTAACAGGAAAGAGTGTTTCAATATTCAGTATAAACAGCAAAATGCATACAAGTGACATATTTTCCCAATATAATGTTGATGCCAATACTCGTGGCTCGAGTGGAGTGGAATCCCGAGCGCGGAGATAGCATCGACAGCGTCTCGATGGGACACGAGCCTCCTCTACATTATGCCTCTACTAGCGTGTACGACGGAGTAATTGCCATACGAACTCTTTTCTGCTATTTATACTGCCTGTTTTTTTTTTTTTCTTTAGTGTCAGGTCAATTTAAATATAGAATCGAATTCGGCTTAAAATTAATTGAATGGGTGTTGTTGTATTTTGTTTGATCTTTAAAACTTGGTACTTGGTAGTTAAGCTGTTTTTGCAGGTCTGTCTGATTAAATACCATCTACTCCTCATATAAGAGCGCCAATGTCTATCGACAGTTACCATCACCATCCGGTGGTGGTCGTCAGCTCACTACAGTCTACAGCTCGTCCATTAAAATATAAAAAAAAAAATATGTGACATTAAATATTTTGTATTTATATTTCCAATTTTGAATAAAATTTTGACATGAAGATATATTGTAATTAAAAATATCTTTATTATAATAATTTAAAGTAAAAAAAGTCAAGTCTTAAAACTTCTAGAATTAATTAATCATAGATATAAATTCTCGTCGGCGTAATATGATAATACATTATTCTATAATCTAGGACAGTACGCAAATATTCTTTATTAAGGTAATAAAAATTAAAACTTGCTCGGAACGATTACTTCTGTAAGTGAAGGGTCTTATTCGAAACGGATACCAAGTAAAGTTCATGGCGAACAGTGACATAGTACTTTTATTGTACATCCTCTTTGAACGCTCAATATCATTAGACTATTCCGGTTGATCAACGAATACGCAACAGTTGAGTCAATTTATTATCTTTTTTATTATTATATAGTTTGGCGGACGAGCATATTGGCCACCTAATGGTAAGTGGGCATAGACAATGACGCTGTAAGAAATATTACAATTCCTTACATCGTCAATGTGCCACCAACCTTGGTGACTAAGATGTCATGTCCTTTGTGCCTGTAGTTACACTGGCTCACTCACCCTTCAAACCGGAATACAACAATACTGAGTACTGTTATTTAGCGGTAGAATAACTGATGAGTGGGTGGTACCTACCCAGACGGGCTTGCACAAACCCCTTAAAAAAAAACACCAAGTAAATTTCATTATAATTTTAAGATGAATGAAAGGCCATCTTCGCCTATAGATACTTCAAAAGTTAAAAACTACTTCTTACACTGTCAATGCGCTTCTATGCATTTGTCTAATTTCAAGGACTCACTAAATAAACCAGACAAAAATAAAAATATACATTATTAAAATTAAGGGGTATATTTACTACTACATAAAACTTATCGTAATACATAACACAAACACAAACTTTTCTATTTTAAAAAAGAAAGTCGTACTTTTGATTTAGAATGTATTCTATTATGTATTCAATATTGTTATTATATTGATAAAGTGCAAAATTTTCAGCCACTCACATTTATGTATCACACATATTTGAGACAAAACTATTTAAATGTTTTTGAAATTCTCATATTGTCTATGGGCTATATTATAAAGTTAAACACATGCTACTACCATACAAAACATATCTATACATTGGAATAATATTTTAATATCGCATATAAAAACTATTTATTAACAACAAATTAACTTTCATGTTTAAAAAATAAATAATTCTCGACTTGTACTAAATAAATTATTTTGATACGTAACATTAGGATAATAAACATTATTTATGATCAACGATCGTGTTTGTATAATGTTCATTTGTTAACGAAGTCGCTGTAATTGAAAAAAGATGCGCCCGCGCACGTAACAAATAGATTAATAACGTTTCATCTGTAAACATTCGAGAAATTAGTGATGTGCTCACATAATAGTAGTGTATTTATACATGTTTATTGATTATTTTTAATTACGTAAATACATACTAGATGCTGTAGGTACGTATCTTATTACGATAAATGTTGTATTTTATAATGTCGAAGGCTTAATATCTTTTAAATATATAACATAGAAATTGGTTTAATAAATTTCTGTATAATATAATATTCTTATAATATAGTATCTACAATAGTATGTACTTATATATTAATTTCAAACATAAAAATTTAAATATATGAAATGAGATTTACACAAATAATATTATATGGCATAATGATGTCAAGTCAGTATCTTAAAAATTCAAGATTAAAAAATTATTAATATCTTAATTCTCGTTTTATCGAGATATATAAAATCGATTATCGAATGACGAGATAACTTTCACTTCGCCGAGTTATGAATTATTTTCAAAGCAAACCGAATACGGACTTAGGATTAAATGAGTATGGAAATCTAATTGAAGCTTAATGAGAAGGTGGATTATGAGATATATCATCGTAATGACGGGTTTCGGTATGGGAAATACCTTGTTTTTTAAATAGGTTATCAAAATTCTTTCTTTATAGTATCGATTTAAAATATCGATACAATAACGAGATATCGTTATCCTGGTGTCACAAAGATGTTTCTCCTGATTGGTTTTCGACCTGTGTGAAACGTGCTTATGTGAAGCGATGAAGGATAAATTGATATTTTAAAGGAAAAATGATGCAATCATTAGGGTTAACAACAAATATCAGACTAGAGCAAGTTTTTCTAAAACAAACAACTACTATACCATACTATAAAGATAATTACGTAATATTTTTTAAGAACTTTTTCTGTAGATCCTATACGACAATTTTAAAGTTTTAAATTGTTAACAATAATAAATTTAGATAAAATATAATTAATCAACAAATCACTACGCTGATACTATACGTATTGTTTACAATGTAATTCCTGCGATACAGCTTGCAAAATGAATGGAAACACGAAATCAATTGAAAAGAACAGTCAATATTTAAGTGGTATCGACTCTACCACAGCCTCATATAGTTCGTCCATATTCTTAACGGTTGTACAACGTTTATCATCAACAAATCTCAAAACATGTGCGGACGTACGTGACGGAGGCGTGAAGACAGGGATTTATTTAATTAATACAAGTACATGGGAATAGGGTGGACACATACCATTCGATGACAACGTACCATAGAGTTACAATCACATTTAATAGATGCCAGCTTTATCATATAATTAATTGTCTATCTCACTAATTTAACGGCTAGCTTACATGGCTTACAAGTTGGCAGTCTGTATACTACTGCATATAAAGTTTTACCAATTAAGTCTTCAGCCTACAAATACTCTGACCGGTCAGATAGATGTTCTCATAATCATACAAATATTTGATATATCTTTTTGCAAATATTTTGTTCTGTATTTTGTTTGTATCATTAATATCGTATCATTGATGATTCATATTTATTATCTAATAAATGGTTAAAGTATTTGTGTTAATTTTAAACTGTTACTTCTGTGTATTTCTAAGTCTATAGCAATACATCGATAACAATAAATTCGTTAATTCGCTAATAGAGTTCGACGCGTGATTCACAATAGTGAGGTTCGACTTTGCTGTAATATTGCATAAAACTATAATAGAATAAGGTTTGCATATAAGCTGCGAACGACAGATGTTTTGTCAAATAAATATTTGACGCAATCATTACACTTTTATGTTCTTTTTTTTAAAATAATGTCCTTTTCGTTCGTGCCATTTTTTGAATGTATTTTTCTTGTTTTTTTTTTCATTTTGCACATAGTAACAAATGTATCGGTCCAATATTCGTGTTCCATCGACTTTTACAAGGAGATAGATGAAATATTCAACCACCAAACAGAAATGTAGACTACGTAGATTGACGGCATAGAGGCAATCACTCTTCTAGAGTACAATTCAAAAATGTCGTAAGACATTTTTTTTGTACTGGTAGGCATATTTATCAAAATGTACTTTCATGTTCTTTAAATTATCAAACATCCGTTTTTATTTTGCCTACAAATCTGACAACAACATGAAGTATATACATTAATGCATGCATATAACGAAAGTAAAAGATAACTTTAAGATGTATTTTCAAACAGTTTTATTACGCAACGATACCCATCAACAGCACATAAAACAGAATAACGAGAATTACAATCAGTCGATTAAACTAGATTGTGGATTAAGAAAGATTAGATCCGCTTAATAAAAATTAAACATTAGGTGATCAGCAGTTAAAACATTGAAATAATTTCGTTACCTTGACAGCAACGTTTCGACCAATGGGAAAGCAGCACACGCAGACGCCGGTATAAATAGCTGCATTAAAAAACAAAAGCTGCATTAGCACAATTAAGACCTGTGTGAAATTCAAGTATCGTCACAAGACGGGTGAAGTTATTCTCGTTTCAGAGTCAATGCATTGTAGGAAATTTGGCACTGGATATTCACTCATGCGTTATGTTCAAACATTTTGTAAGACACGTGAATATTAGGGTGAAGGAGTCGAGATGGCCCAGTGGTTAGAACGAGTGCATCTTAACCGATGATTGCGGGTTCAAAACCAGGCAAGCACCGCTGATTCATGTGCTTAATTTGTCTTTATAATTCATCTCGTGCTCATCGGTGAAGGAAAACATCGTGAGGAAACCTGCATGTGACAAATTTCATCGAAATTCTGCCACATGTGTATTCCACCAACCCGCATTGGAACAGCGTGGTGGAATATGATCCAAACCTTCTCCTCAAAAGGAGAGGAGGCCTTTAGCCCAGCAGTGGGAATTTATAGGCTGTTGTTGTGAATATTAAACAAAAGTTACAGATTCGAATTTTGAATCCAAACGAGCACCACTTTTTATAGGCTTAATTTGTTTGTATCACATACTAGGTGCTGAAGGAAAACATCGTGAGTAAATCTGCATATGTTGAAGAAAATATTGCCATATTTTAGCAAACCACATTACACCACCTCGTTATAACAAACACAAGCTTAGAGGCAGTTACTATTTGATAACTAATTAAAGATCATACATAATATTCAGTTTAGAAATTATTGTACTCGAAATATTTTTTTGATTAATCACTATTAAAATCACTCGAAAAAGTTATACCAATATGTTTCTATACAAAAATTTATTTTTTGTGTACCATGAAAGTTATAAGTATAATATTATACCCTAGTCTCTCTACCAGAAGCCTTAGAAGTATATGAAGTATTTAGATAACGTGCGATGTCGGTACAGTATTGCTACAAAGTAATATTTAAGACAATCTCCGGTTTGAAGTGCGAACGTACCTTTTTTGCCATGATCTAGTAACAGCAGATGTTACAAATTCTTTTCGCGGTTAAAACTTGTAACAACCATATAAAATATAACCAATTAGTTAGTTGAGATCACACTGTACTAAATTAACAAAAATACAAACTTTGTAAAAAAAATACTAATGTTCGTTACAAATGCTCTAAAAATAGCTAATCTTATCATCAATCTATATTAAAGACACAAATAGACAAAAAACTATAGTAAATGTATTTACATAATTAAGGATTAATTAAAAACCTTCATTAAAAGTATTATACCTCGCCTTATTTCCTTCAATCGCGACAGGAGGGCTGGTTAATTTTTTACCATTACGATCGAAATTGCGATTCAACTAGGAAATACTGCTAGCATTCCTGCAATCATTTCATATGGTCTTGCTTTGTACTACTTACTGAACAATTTTTTTGTACATAATTAAGACCTATAATTTTATTTTGCGAATTAAGCATCGTCATTTGTTTATTAGGATAAGAGCGAAATCATACTACGCGATTTCCGCCTTTGCGATATATATCCGCACAGCTCAATATACCTCGCATATTTTCTAACAATTGATTACAAGTTCCATGAAGTTGTTAAATATAAAAGTATGTGCTGTTTTCACATTATGTACTAGTCTTTATAGTTTTAAATATCCTCGTAGATAAATCGTCAGGCTGTAATCGTGATGCAATTATAATTTGTGATGCGTTATCCTTTGTAAACAATACTGCGGAAATATTATATTACAAAGAACCGGATATGGCGGAGATGAATGAGCAAATTAAAATATTTTAATCATGGTTCTAGCTATTCTGTCTACATCACCAAATCAAATTAAAAAAATTATATTCAAATATAAACTTGCCTCTTTGCTTATCGAATCAAAACAAACTGTAATAAAGTTCCAGACTTTTAAATCTTCAATTTATAAGATTGAGTTGTATAAAAATAATATTGCATTGAATGATTCTACTGAAAAGAATCGACAAGATATAGGAATTTATTATTTCACTCAAAGTAATTACAATTAATATTTACTTTATTTGTGTTTTTAGGGTAAAGTAAAAGAGAATGTAAACTGACACTATTGCCCGTCGAGTGTTGCCAGTTTACACTCTCGTTTTTCGGAAACGTAGACTCATCAGACCTATGTCTAAAACTCTTTCCAGTCGTGTCTAATTGTCTGAGATTAAACGTGATGTCATTCAGAATAGCATGAGGATTTTTGACCATAAATTCTCAAAGCTGTTTCTTTCTATCCATTAGTTGACATGGGGTGTCTCAATCTTACACTGCCGGAAACCGAGCGCCTAATTAAGTATTATATCACGTGTAAATATAATAAAATGTAATAAAGCTCATATCGTTGCTAATATAAATTTACACGGACATAAAAAGATTTCAATAGGCACATAAAAATGAATTACATTGATAAAAATCTTCGCTCATCGAAACTGAACGTGCACAAACTTGTTATGATCAAAGTATCCTCTAATTAATTTTATATCTGTAATTAAAAAATATATATATAAAGCACCGAACACATTGTCGACGTCGCGTGACAAGAAGCGTGAGATCTTCGTTATAAATTACAGGAACCAACACTCGACTGTTGGATCTAGTAATATCTTCTCAGACTCGCGTTCAGTATAGCTTAAATATTTTAATTAAGTAACAATGGAAATACGTTTTGACTTTGTAACCAGACAATCGTTAAAACCATTCAATTAATCAATGCAATGAATACATTACTTATTTAAATGTCTCTTTATAAACGACAAGTATTATTTGATATCTATTAAACAGTTAAATCTAAGACATACTTTTATAAAACTATTAAAGGAGACTGAATGGTCAAATGAGTTGTTAAAATTAAAACAAAAATAACACAAGAAGCCCTAAGCCAACACCCAACATCCAACAAATTATCGTAACATTAGTAACCAAGTAAAGGTCATCAATAAATATAAAATTTAAATTTTGATACCGTCTGAAAATATAATCGCGCAGACACATTAAAAATAATCTAAAACGAAACAATAGGAAAGGTAACACCAAAGGATCAAACACACTTATGGCGATTTAATTATTTCAAATTAATATAATAATATGCTACTTAATGTAACACATAATTTGTTTATTTACGACATCACATTAGAAACTTCTAAAATTTATTACTTGGTGGTAAGGCACAAAGCCTTACCACCAAGTAATAAATTAGCCAGCCCGCCTGGGTAAGTACCACTCACTCATTAGATATTATACCGCTAAACAAAAGGACACAGTATTGTTGTATTCCGGTTTGAAGGGTGAGTGAGCCAGTGTAGCTACAGGCACAAGGGACATAGCATCTTAGTTCCCAAGGTTGGTGGCGCATTGACGATTTAAGGAATAGTTAATATTTCTTACAGCGTCATTGTCTATGGGTGATGGTGACCACTTACTATCTGGTGGCCCATAGGCTCGTCCGCCAAGCTATTCCATAAAAAAAAAATATCAGTATGTCTTATCTTATCTTATTATCTGCATTTATTTTTAATGCATCAAAATCCGTTGCGTAATTTTAAAGATCGAAGCATGCAGGGACAGACAGCGGTAAGCGACTTTGTTTTATACTATGTATTATATTTGCATGTTAATAAAGCATTGTTAATAATCGCAAACTGACCTATGACTATCAAGCTACGATACGATCCTTTCACTAACAGAACTGTAAAACAAAACAAGCTAATTAGTAATATGAAATCAATCGTCATGGCGTGGTGGCATGGGGCGTCGACCCGCCAGAAATAGTTCACCTTGACCGCGCTGCCCCGTTTACTCCTTGCAAGACGGTATGGGTGCGTGATCCCATATGTTCATGGTAAGAATTATTACATTTAAATCATGCTGATATAATAATATAGTAAGTATTTACGAAACACGATAAACACTTACTTGTTGGTTAGATTTTATGACTTTTTTAATTACTTCGGCGAGGACATTCATAAATAAATAAATAAATGAGTATTGGACAGCATCACATACATTATTGTAATCCTAATGTCAGTAACTAAAGCACGTTATGGAAAATCGAAGGTAATTATGGTACCCCAAACACCCAGATCCAAGACAACATAAAAAGGTAATGAACATTTTCTACATCGACTCGGCCGGGAATCGAACCCTGGACCCCGGAGTGGCATACCGTTGAAAACCGGTGTACACACCACGACCACAGAGGGCGTCGTGGAGGTCAATACGAACTACCAAGTATTCGAATAAATAATACAATCAATATATTAATAATCGTAATCAGTTTTATTGCCTGGCTTTTAATCCATCAACACCAGTATGCCTTGGGCGATACCCAACGGGCAGATAGTGTGAGACCTTTTTAGAAATAGAGCGAGGAATACAAAAAAATGAAATTGGGTTCCGGCATTTCGGAAGCCCTATAAGGGGTTCCCTGGGCTCGTGCCCCAACGTGCCCTTAGGGTAAAGACGGAATTATTTATATTTTATTTACATGTACAAATCTACAGTTACTCGGTTAGAATGTGATCATAACATAAAATTAAATAACATTTGATTTTTGTTGAATGTTATTGTTATTGAAAATGTTTTGTTAAAACATTTACCCTTATGTGGATCATACGTTCTTTTTGCTAATAAAGTATAATCACCTAAATAATTATATCTTAGAGACATAGAACATATTAAAAATACTAAAGGAAATGTATTGTTTAAAAATTGAATGTTATTTTACGACACCATTCCGTTTTTTTATTTCAATAATCAGCTAAGTGTTCATTTAATTTTTTTTTAATGATTTATAAATCCTATTCATTATTTAAAGTAGATAAACTTATCATTTAATAAAACATGTTCGAAATCATGAAACCCCAAAACAAAGCTTTGATGAATTCGCGAACGTGTCTGAACAAGACTGGAGGTCGGTCACACACGTGCCTCAGTTCTCACGGTCCGCGGGGGAGCCCGAAACAAGACCTCCACTCACTGCTTTTTTTTTTATAAACGCCAATTGATCCTTATGTTAATCTTGGCGAAATTTATCATATGTTTGTATTAGCACATTGATTGAATACAAGTAAATTACTAGCTGTCGTATAGATAAAGTATTTTTTTTAATATTATATGACGTAATGTTATTAAACTTTAATATTTTTAAAAAACTAGATCCAAGAAATTTTTATTTAAATCCGTTAGTTATATGTATTTGTTTTGAGGTTAGCTGTGATACAGACATACCACATCCGATATACTAGCTCGTCGTTTTATATTGACCAAATTTATTAGTTTATAAAAATTGACATAATATAATTCGATTATCAAAATAACTTTATTTTAAACATTATAGCATTTCCATTTAAAGCCTATATTTGTCTTATGAATATATTAAAAACTATTCAACAATTTTTTGTTATATAAAAGTAAATGACATAATTTTTCATATAATAATAAATTTCTTCAATGATTAGTCTAAAATTTGCCATCAAGAAATTTGTCGCTATCTATATTCTATACTAGTATTATAAATGCGAAAGTAATTCTGCCGTTCTAGCGGTTTGGTGTGTGTCAAGCTTGAACCCAGAGAACGAACATAAGCTACTTATACACCCTTTAAAGGCGTAAAATTGTTTGGCAACGTTTGCCGGATTTTCTTCCCAAACATAGTTCCACACACGCGATATCGAGGGTGTACCTAATGTTTTATATATTCAACCACCGTAAGATAATTACATCCACAATAAAGTAATCAATAATTTTGATTACATACAATTTACAAACACGCAGCGAAAGTTAGTTATCCTAATTTATTACACAATAATATCAGACTCGTCTAATAATTTCAAGCCAACCTTAATATAATGTACTTACTGATTGATAAATGAGAGTCATTCGAGATTCACATTCAGGCCAGCAGTACGCAGAAATAACACGGATTTATGCAAACTAAAATAACATGCACACTCACATCTATTAATCAAATATATTAATTGTGTAAATAGTTTACAGACATGTTAATACGTGTGATATTTGACAGCGGAGAAGGAAATAATCGATGCATTGGGAAATTTATTAATTGCTAGTTGTAGCCCACGGCTTCGTTCGTGTTTTAAAGGTAAGTCGTTAAGTTTACTGCATAAAAATGAACTCTAAGAAAGAATTTCCTTAGAGTTCAATGCTAGGTTAGGCCTTATCCTCCTCTCCCTTTAAGGAGACGGTTTGGAGCATATTACATCACGCGGCTTCAATTCTTCGTGGTGGATACATGTGGCAGAATTTATTTGAAATTAGTCATAAGTAGGTTTCCTTACGATGTTTTCCTTCATCGCTGAGCATGAGATAAATTATATACACAAATTAAACACATGACAATTTGATAGTGCTTGCCTAAATTTGAACCCGCAATCATCGGTTAAGATGTACACATTCTAACAACTGCGCCATTTTACATCACAAATTTCGTTAGTATCGGTTCAATTCATCTTATCTTCTATCTTATTCCAAACAATATTGTTTTGGAATAAGATACAAGATGTTTTGTTAGTTAAATAATTGTGAAATATCTAACTTATAGATGTTTGCATCCAAACACAACATTTGGCAACTTAAAATGGAGATGAAATTGTGTTATTTTATTTATAATCATATCATTGAATTAATAAGATTGGTATAATTATATTATGGTTATAGTAAGAATATTCATTAAAATAATTTAAGTATTTGAAAAATCTCTGTGATCATTAAAATAATTATATGTAAAAAAAATGGTATCCATCATTGTTTTTTCTTCATCGATAGAGTCAATAGAGCTTCATGATTCACAATAACAATGCCAGTCTCTTGCTGATTTTTGCTCGATGCTTTTAAATTTATTTAATATTAACTCATAATATATCCAAAAATAATTTTTTTTCTTATGTAACAACTAGAAACTCAATTATTTACTCTTTAAAATTTAACATTTTAAAAAACACGCCGTCCAAGCAAATTAAAAGATTTTAAAATATTTACTAAAAAATGACATTATTTATTTGTTTTTTTTTTTATTATTTTCAAACTAACCTTATTTGACGAAAACAAAATGTTGCTATCAATAAAAATAAAAATAAGCAAAGCAAATCTTTGATTTTATCGTTCGAATTTTGAATTTATTGTTGTAACTTGTAAAAAGAAATAGGTGGAGGTATAGTTCACTTAATTATTATATATAAACTGTATTGTTTTAACAATTAAATAAGCTTTGCAGTGCGTGCCAGGATAACTCAGTAAAACAAATATTCCGAATTGTGAATCTTCAAAAACAGCCGTATTGATGTAACCGATCTCAACATGTTAAATCAAAATATTATGGATGGTGTATTTAGAATACATGACTCAGAATCATCGTTTAAATCTTCAATGCAACATTGTTATTGAATTGCATAATAGTCAATCTGTTGGTAGTAAATATTATAAGAAATTATTTTAAAAAAGTGATATCTACGTTTATTACATTGAAACACTTTTTGTTATTAAAAATAAAAACGACACATGAATTAGCAAATAGTTACTTCGTAATTGGATACTTACAGCGCCATCTAGCGCGGAATAGAAAAATCTTAACTATAAATATTTTTTTATGATTATTATTATACGTTATATTAATACTACAATGTAATACATTTTAATAAATACTCACTCTCTAGTTGGTTAATCTTGATAAGAAAAATTTAAGATATCTCGAAAGATAGGAAAAATATGGCTCTGGATTAAATTAATACCTAAAGCATAAAATATGCTATTTGAAATTTAATATTAGGAATAAAAATTTATTAAAACTAAAACGTAAAAATTAAACGTAATGTAATAAGTCTTATTAATTAACATTATTGTAAATTTAATTAAGATTTCCCTTGCATACGTTATTTTCATAACCTTTATCAAGGATAAACAGTCATCTGATACTTATAATTAATATTATTTGCTTGTGATAACAATAATGTATTCGAATTAAAATATCAATTGAACTAAAAATAATTTGAGGTATCAAAGGAGACGGCTTTCAGACTGGTCGAGCGTTTCAATAGATTCAAGATGAGCACTTGACGATCACTTACTCTATAAATAAGTTAAGAATCGACACGATTGCCTCGAAATAGCCCTCCTTTTAAAACTATTTGAAAGTATGACTATCAAAGCGATCGTATCTGTGTACTAACCCTTTTTTATACTAATGATCGAATGATCGATTTCTTTGACTAAAATATAAATATGTGCACTAGACCAAACATTTAAAAAAAATGTTTTAAGACGTTTATTGTTTTTTTTTTTATTTACATTTTTATCGTTTTTTATAGTTTTATAAAAATATCAATTTCTCTTTATGTAAAAAAAACTTTCATTTTAAAGCGAGCAATACATGCTTTTGTACTATTCGGTAAACTATTATATAATTTTACCTCAGTTACAATGTACATGTCTATACCACATACAACTGATGGTGGTGACCACATACCACTCAATGGTTCATTTTCTCATCCACCTATACCACACTATTTAAATAAACAGATGTTTACATAAAATAATATACTTAGAACTAATCAAAAGCAATCAATAGTATTGAGCCGTTTGTAATATTTCAGTTACTCCTACACAATGTATTATTTATGATACCAACTACGTAATCCTTACTGGGTCACACAGAACGCATTCCTTGCGCTTGCGCATCGCTCCGCCTCCGATGAAACGTCATGCTAACTATTACTGAATTATTATTGAATCTACGATTAGTGTCAAGGTATGAAAATGCACTAACCAACTTATATAGGAATCAAAACCCTATTTAAGATTTCACTTTTTTTACCATAAAAAAAGAAAAGTAATGTAAAGTAACAGCCTGTACATTTCCCACTGCTGAGATAACGCCTCCTCTTCTATTAAGGAGAGGGTTTGGAACCTATTCCACCACGCTGTTCCAATGCGGGTTGGTGGAATGCACATGTGGCAGAATTTCGATGAAATTAGATACATGCAGGATTCCTCACGATGTTTTCCTACACCGCCGAGCACGAGATGAATTATAAATACAAATTAAGCACATGTATATAGTGGTGCTTGCCTGGGTTTGAACCCGCAATCCTCGGTTAAGATGCACTCGTTCTAACCACTGGGCCATCACAGCTCATCCAACCATAGAAACTTATATATAATATAAGTACCTATATTACTATTTATCTAAATAGTTCTTCTTTTTATAGTCTGTTCCTAATATAAATCAAAATATAGGTTACTTAGAAAAATGATCTTTTTTATTCCACACAGGTTGCGAACACATTTTTCAACATTATATATAATACATATTGATGTTTATCAAAGAATATGGTTCATATCTATACATTTTCGATACTGCTATATAGTATATAAATTAAATGACAATGTATGTTGTAATATGTAATTAACACCATCAAAGTAAAATTATTGCATACGAGGTAGAGCCGGTTATCACACAATGATTATTAAACGAAGATTATGGGTTCAGACTTGGCAAGTAAATATTATAACAACACATGAAAAATCAGTGGAGTTTTCATGTGTTTATAATTTATTTTATGCTTTGTTGTGTAGGAAAACATCGTAAGGAAACCTGCAAGTTTCATATGAAATCTGCCACTTGTATCCCTTGAAAGAATGGAACCGGATAGTGGAATAAACTGCAAACCTTCTCCCCAAAAGCCTTAGCCTAGCAATCGGTATTTAGAGGATGTTATGTTACATTTCAGTAAATTATAAATAATTATAATATATAAATGGATGCACGTATGAATAACGAATATACAAAAGTTCAAATGCACCACGAGTTTCGCAAATAGCTATATGTTATAATTCTACTTTCCACGGTAATTTTTGATACACGATGCCAAGTAAATTCATATTTGTACGCCCGAACTTTGTCTATGAACTACGTTTGTTTTCATTGTTATATGAAATTGTAATATTTTCCGGTATTTACCGTTAACTAAATCTTACAGATATTAACTAAAAGTTTAGTTTTATTCACTATTTTATATGTAATTTTAAATTTGTTTAATGGCTTCACCATTTTGGATGTTGATTCACCACTTCTCATATTTCCAATGCACCACCAACCTTGGAAAATATATAATATACCTTGTGCTTTCACTTACACTGGCTCACTCACCATTTAAATCGGAACACAGTTTTACTAACTATTGCTGTTTGGAGGGATATTATCTAATGAATAAAAGGTACATAAGTATAGACATAAATAGTACTAAAATCTGATTCTAGTATGATTAATCGTAGACCATAACGTTATAATATTAAAAAGTTACTAACATTAACATTTGTCAAAAACAATCCTCCTTTTTTATTTTTCTCTATACTTAATACTTACTAGACAACCAAAAACTATTTTGTCTTATGGTATAGGTTGGCGGACGAGCATAATATGCGCCACCTGATTGTAAGTGGTCACCCTTACCCATAGACAATGACGCTGTAAGAAATATTTACATTTCCTTAAATCGTCAATACAAGTTGCATAAGGGATGGTGCATAGGTGGATAAGGGAACTAAGATATTATGTTCCTTGTGCCTGTAGCTACACTGGCTCACTCACCCTTCAAACCGGAACACAACAATACTGAGTACTGTTGTTTGGCGGTAGAATAATTGATGAGTGGGTGGTACCTACCCAGACGGGCTTGCACAAAGCCCTACCACCAAGTGAAAGTGAAGTGAAGTCCACTCATTATATACAAATGACTGATATTTGAATATGATAAATGTCGGTTCTTCTTGGTTGATTATACATTTTGGCTTTGTCGTTATATACAAGCAAGAATAAAATATATTTTATTGGAATCGTAATCATTGATTATTTATAAACTCAGGACTGAGAAGTCAATATCGAATATTTATTTGCTGAGCTTTCCGTAACGCCATGATTAATTACACGTCTATCTTTTACTCATAACAATCACCCTCTTCCTGTTCATGATAAAACGCACACCATTTCTCTCCCAACGACTGGTTGAGATCGTGTAGTGAATCTAGATTTAGACTTGATTGATTTACCAACGTTTTTTTATGGTATAGGTTGGCGGACGAGCATATGGGCCACCCGATTGTAAGTGGTCACCATCACCCATAGACAATGACGCTGTAAGAAATATTAAAGTAAGGAATATCTTACATCGTCAATGTGCCACCAACCATGGGAACTAAGATATTATGTCCCTTGTGCCTGTAGTTACACTGGCTCACTCAACCTTCAAACCGGAACACAACAATTCTGAGTACTGTTATTTGGCGGTAGAATAACTGGTGAGTGGGTGGTACCTACCCAGACGGGCTTGCACAAAGCCCTACCACCAAGTGAACTGCTTATTGATATTATTCTATAGGACCTAAAGTTAAATCATGCTGTAAATTCTTCACTAGTATCTACATTGATAATACTATAACGTATAGTATACAACTATACTGAGAACCATATTATTAATACCCTAAAACCAGTAAACCAATTAACTACTTATTTTTAATTTCAATGGCCCTATGTATAAGTCTTTTATTCTATTATATCCTTTAAGTATATATCTTTAAAAGTGTTTATTCCGTCATACTGGATTCATATAAAGCCTTCTTTATTGCGAAACGTCTTGCATATTAAGTTAACAGATAAAAAACCAAAATAGTTTGAAATATTCCATTCTAGATCCACCCGTGGTGTGGAAACAGTCACAAAATATGCATTAGTATTCCACAGGCGAGCGGCGGCACGACTCAGATTTACTGTTATGGTGGCCCTGCATCTCTAGAGCGGACCGCATCGTGTCATCCTCGCAAATGTGATACAATTTGCTCAACAATTCCAACGAGACAGGACTTTAACTAAGTTCATGTATTCTTTAGATAGAGTCAGGTTCAGCAACTAGCTCTCAGTTGGTGCAGAATCCATGGCTGTTTCCAAAAACGATGTGTCATCAAAGTTGAAGAAAATTAACATCGTAATTACTCGATCTTTATGCGGATACATAGATAAGCTAGTTAGATGTACATGTACAACACATAAATAAAATACTTTGTTGAAATTTTGTAAGTAGCATGAAAAATCTTAAAATACTCTTTTTTTAAACGAAACTATTCAACGGAAAGAATAGATGATAGAAGAAACAAATAAATATCTTTTATGTTTGGAAATAGTCAGTTACACGGGTATTCGATTTCAAAGCGTGTTTTAATTTAAATGTTTCTTCTTAAATTTGTAGAAACCAATTGATAGAAAACTTTAGGAAATGTTGTTACATTTAATAATTTACGTAAACGATCATCCTCTTCAGTTTTTTTAAGTTTCAGCATTTGATCAATTTCACGAGTTTCATTGTAAACTTTTAAGGCAGTATAAGAACTTTTTAAAACAATTATTATGACACAAAATTAAATATACATTCTCAAACAAATTCAGAGCAGTCTCGTCTTTCACACGGACGTATATTGACTCGAAAACAAACGTGAAGGAATGCTGAGCTAAAGCTAATCCGATCTCTTCACAGTGACAGATTATTACTTCAGAGCATTGTCGTTAAATATTTAGAATAGGTACTTTAAATCTATTATAACATAATTCTATTATATGAAAGGCAATTTGATCAAGAATTCATATTTGGAATTTCTTAATTTACGTTTCGGAACGTGTATTAAAAATGTTAAAAAAAAAATTATTGTATATAGTGTATATGTATCTTAAAATAATTGAAAATAATCACAACAGCGACTTATTAAAAGAAACGAGGAATCAAAAAATAAAACCTTTATTTAACATACGAGCGTTAAACATGATTATAATTGTCAAAAATCGTTGATTTGCCTTATTAAACTAATTTCATAAAATATTTATTAATTTAATATTTTTACGTATGGCAAGTCTGTCTGAGATTTGACAGTTAACATTTTTTATCGATAAACTTGAATGTCATTTATACGCAAGTATGATAGTCAATTACACTTTTCCCGGAGCAGAGAATGAAATATTTTCACATGAAAAGCTGATGATTACTGAATCGACGGAATTTTCACCAGCAACAATGGACCGGCCGAGCGTGAACGTCCTCGCTCAATTGAGTCATTTGTAATATATAGACGGACATTTCGAGCATGGGAACGAGATAAGGCATAGAATACATATCCAGTTACATATATCTTACTGATATTATAAATGCGAAAGTTTGTGAGGATGGATTTATGTATCTTTGTTACTCTATCATGAAAAAGCTACTGTATTTAGGTGAAATTTTACAGTAAATGCTATATTACTCAGATTAACACATAGGCTACAATTTATAATGATTTTATGTTATCTGGTCATAATATAACGATGTATATCGTTATAAGTACCCGCGCGAAGAGCGGGTCCCTAGGTCGGTAGGAATATAAATACCTACTACTACACTACCATTAAAGGCTTCTTATTACGTTCTCACAATTAAAGAATAATTTGTGAATCGAAATTTTGAGAGATGACAGATACGTCTTTTTAAAACAATGTAGATTATGTTATGCCAATATTATATTTTTTTTTAAAGTTACACTATCCACGTGCATAAAAATTACATTTATAATGGCAACATAGAAATACAATGATGCATATTGCTTGATTATAGTCAAAAATCCGATAAATCTAATAAAATTATAATCAAGTGCTAATTATATTATCAGATGTTTTGCATATTTCATAACGTTTGGGATATTATGAAATATGCAAAACATTAAAAACACAAAATCAAACTCCGGCAAATTACAATAATTTTCGCATGGAAAGTTCCAAAAGAAACATAAAACGCTGTCGCTATATGTGTCCCGACCCGATACTCAGACACAACGTCATATCGCGTGAGAAAGTAGTTTTACGGTCCATTGGCGAGTGTATGACCCAACCCGCCCATTTCATTACGTGTTTGATACCTAACTAATGAAAATTTACGATCACAAAGAACCATTCGCGAAGCAAAACCATATGAAACGATGGCTTCATTTGAAGAACCTTATATTGCTTTTATGACGAAAAAATCTGTCGTTTATTCTGATTTTCCAAAACAAAAAGAATACATACCAAGATCTTGTTGGAATGCTGGAAACGAGTCAGTACGTTGTAATACCTTTGTCTTTTCCAAAAGAAAAAAAATAACAGTATAATGACAATGAATGTCTTAATTATGCTTCAAAAGTATTTTAAATTATTGATTTTTATTTTATTTTTTATTATACTATACGAGTATACTCTTTCCTGAAATTTAAAATTCGAATACAAAAACAATATATTTAATATAAAAAAAAAAAAAAACAATTATATTATTTTATTGTCCGTATAATAAAATATCTTTGCAATGGAAATAAAAAAAAATAAAACCAATCAAAACTTGATTAAACTAGTTAAGTCAAATCCCATAACAAAGGTATTGAACACAGCACAACTTTAATGGGAAATTGAAACAAATCACAATATCAAAGCGATGAATGATTGGAAACGCTTTAATATCTTATTAATCAGACCATAAGCTACCGACAAAGCTGTCTGTCATATTGTCAAATACAAAACCTCTAATTTACCGACACGAATACAATGAAGATTGTTTGCTTTATGTAGTTTTCGATCGCTGGCCACCGTGTGAAATCGCTTTGAACATTGTATAGCGAAAATTGACCACCCACGTAAACATAATCCAATGTAACGACCATTTAAAATGTTGCTTCGACGTACCTAATAAAATATAAGTAATGATATAACTAGGAATCGGAATCGACTTTATGCTGATGACATTGTAATCGTCATACAAATATTACTGAGAGGTTAATTTTGTTTGATTGTTGCCGATGCTCGCTAACAACTCATTCGATTGATAAAAAAGTTTAATCATAATAAATAATAATCTCTACTTACTAATATTATAGATGCGAAAGTAACGCTATATGTATGTCTGTTCACTTTCGCAGTAAAACTACAAAACAGATTACAGATTAGTTTATTAATAAAAATAGTTTCTACGGTTCAATTTGGGTGAATATTAGGGATACCAGATCTCGTTCTAGGCGATGAAGGAAAACATCAATAGGATACCTACATGTGTCTGCTTTCAATTGAATTCCGCCACATGTGTATGGCAGTTAGGTCTCTCAAATATTTTGGTCTTCATCCGTAAGTAGAGAAATATTACGATGTCTTACGTACCGATTCAGTGACAGCGTGCTTTTCATTCTTGAACATACTGCCTAGTGCCCTACGTGGGATGCGAAGGAATAAATCCTGCTCTTCGAAATGGTACCAGATTTCCCTTGACCAGATGTCTTTTGACCATTTGCTTGATCTAGGAAACACCAATAAAATAATAATACGAATAGATACATCATTCGTTTTAATAATACTTATTTATACCCAATATAAAACATTATGGTATCATATCCTAATTTTACAGGTGGGAAGTCAGAACAGCATATTACATCGTTCACCTCATGTAATTTTTCTGACGTTGCTATTGCGTTCTTTGAAACATCTTGTATGATCGAATAGTTAGAACTATGTCTAAATTAATATGAAATACAACATCAATGTGATATTTATTGAAAAAAGAAAAAAATGCTTTAAAATAAAAACACGCATATATCTATCTAGAAGTAATTGGCCAAAGTATTAATTTCCTGTCCGTTCATAACAGCATAAAGGCGCTTAAACATATTTGCTATGATAAATCGTTAATGAACTTTGTATATATAATTTTAAAGACTTAAAAACAATTATTGCTAATTCATTAATTAATGTTATTACTATTACTTGCCAGTATTTTAATTTACAATAAAAGTTATTTTGAAGTTGTTTTATTGTATTTAAAATATTTGATTACGATATATTCGTAAATAACAAGTCAATAAAGCAATTTTAAATTAAGATTTAAGAAAATTGAAAATAAAAGCATGTACTGTTGTAGTATAAAATTTGTATTTTGAAAATTCTTTTTAAAAACACACATTTAACTACTAAGCCTATTCGTATGGATTTTATATTTTATTTTATTCAAAACCAAACCATTGAACCGAATATAATGAAATTTGATGTGAAAAAAACTTGAACTCAAAAGAAGGACATAGGCTTTTCTTTTTGACAGATACCCCCTAAACCCCCTAAACTAGCAAAGACACGCGCTATAGCTTGTTTATTATATTAAATTGCAATGAACACTATCATGTTCGGTATTTTGAATATCGGGACCAAATAATGCATGCATACTGCCTTGAGCCCCACTTATCTAAAGATTCTTCTGGCCGTCGCTTCCACTGATCGACAAGATAGAATATATTACTGGCTCTTTATTTTAGATAAACTTTCAGATACCCGGTAACAACTCCAGCTTTTACCTATGATAATGACGAATCTATTTCGTTAAAATGTTAATAGAGAAGTACTTTACAATGTCTCAGATCCTGACCCTTAGGGCTATTTTGTCACCAATCCACAAGTTTTGCTTTTGACTAAAGGGGTAAATAGAAATATTAAGTCATAAATCGGGCATTGCTATTATCAAAATTCACACTGTGTCAACCATAAAAATATGTTTATAAAAAATCGTTACGGTTCAGAATTTCCATTTCATATTTGAAAACGAAAAGTGTTTTTTTATTAATATTTATTATACTGGTGCGTATTATCAACGCAATCTACGTTTTCATATATTGAGGTTTAAGCCAAAACACTCACTAACTGTAGCGAATCTCAGCAAAAAAATCTCAAAAAAAAACGTTAATCCCAGATTAAATTTTTTTTTAAATAATAGTATTTTGGGTCACAATTGGTAAATTAGCAGATAATTAAATATCTGTCTATTTTTATAGACTAGACCGGATGTAGGGGCATCGGGGCTCTAGACCCGGGGCAGGAAAGATTATTGAAACAAAAAAAACATGTATATCTATATATATAAAAAATATAGATATAGTAAAAAAAGAAGTAAATTTAATTGTTGTACTTATCAATGTATATTATATAAATTTGTTACAAAAATTGAATTCGTGTGGCAAAAGATTATTGAAAAACACCGCTGGAAAAATAGTTCACTGGCCCTATAATCAAGGGTTTCCTCTATTTTGTTGACGTAAGACCTTCAGACGTCAAAGCCCGCTCTGTTAGCCTTTGAGTAGAGACCTTGAAATATTAGCATTATTAATATAGTATTATATTATGTCTAAAAAAGTTCTTTGCTACAATTACCTTTATATAAGACAATATAAAATATAATATTGTTCGGTATTTAGGCAGTTTAAAGAAAGCTTCTTTGGTTTTGCTAAATACTTTTATCTGAAGATACAGGTGTTACTAAGAAATCGTAGCGGAATGATATTCAAATTTAAAATGTAATATATATAAAAGTGAAATAACATTCAATGATTAATCAAGAAAACTCAAAAAATACATAGTTGGAATTTAGCAGGAAGATTCCTTTTAAGGTGTAGACAACCGCTAAGAACGGATATTGTCCGTTGAACGGATAGTGTTTTACCCAAGAGGGTAAAACAGGGGTTATAAATTTGTGTTTTAAAAATTTCACGCGAGTAAAGCTGCAGGCTGCATTTTCATGGACACATTAATGTACTGAATGATGTGAAGCGTTACTTAGAAACAAAACAACTTATAACTTAATTTGTTCATTAGAAAAACTATTCATAAATATTTAAGAACAACAGATTTATCTGAAACTAAAGTAGCATCTATACTAAGTACTAGATACACAACCTAAGAACACCTTAAGTGCAAACAGCTGCATATCGCAAATCACTACGTAGTATTACAGCAGTACATAGTATAAACAAAGGCGCTTACCGCTGTCTGTCCCTACGTATGCTCAGATCTTTAAAATTACGCAACAGATTTTGATGCTGTTTTTTTAAATAGATGGAGTGATTAGAGAGGAAGCTTCTTGTATATAATACATGAAAAATATAGTAAAACTGATAAATTTAGAAGTTTCTTAAGTGAAAAAATCGCAAGTAACCAAATTCAGTAGTAGTATATATGCTATGCACCCGTGCGAAGCCGGGGCTGGTAGCTAGTATTTTTATATTTTTGTGAAGAGTCCGCTTTTCTGTAGACGCGTTCATTAGTATAAAGCTATTAATATAAAATTCACAACACATACATGTTTGCTTGAAGCTAAGAAAACAATAGTGTGTACAATGTATCTTTGCTTTCCTTCAGGCAAAGAAAATACAATGGATTAAAAAAAATTGTAGACTTTTAACAATGGCATAGACGACGTTTACTGTATTTACGTCATTATGTCAAGGATTGTCCATGCTATTATGCCTAAATAAATTGATAGTGAGAAATCAACCTTATTACAATATATTAAAGTACAAATTTAAGTAACTGCTTTGCGACTTATTACACAACCATTGCTTATTCCAGTACATTTGGCTGCATTTGCGATTTTTTATGATTATAGTCTTTATGGCGATTGCAATAAAGTGTGTATGTTTACGATTTTTGAAGTAAGTTTGTATGTTCTTCCGTCACTTATGTTATTTATTTTTAGAACAATTTGTCGTGATAATGCTAGATTCTTAGAAAACAACAATAGATCAAGGGTGAAGTCATATTTATGTCAAAAAAATTACCATACTCATCTTTGAAGTTCTTTTATTATTAAATAAATATTACGGTAACAGTAAAATAAACATTTTTAAATTTATTTATTATAGCATAGTAACAAATAGGCCTGACGGTAGGTGATAACCACCACCTATAGTCAGTCACACCACAAGAAGTATGAACTACTAATTATTATCGTCAACCAAGGAGTACGAGGTATTCGTAGTGCCTGTAAAATCTAGTTTAGTATTTATTAGCAAACTATATATAATTCATTACGAATGGGTTTGACTACCGACTCAGATAGAAAGCTAGCACCACAATGAAATTAATTTAAAGTACTTTAAATACACAAGTGATCACAAAAAGAAAAAGGTTGTAATGTGCTAAAATACATCAATATTTTGGTCCTGATTCCTTTGATGGTATTAATGTCTTGAACAGGGTGAAGAAAATAACGTAGCTGGAAACAAACCCACACTGAAGATTATATTCAGAAGGGATTCCCTCCTCTAAAGGACCTCCTTCGGAGGAGAAAAATGTTGGCTTATTATTTTTTGCAAAACCTGTCGCAGCAACGCTCGTATAATTTTCGTAAATTCAAAGATACTTCGTTAAAAAACCCAGATTCTGACCACCGACCGCCCTCTTCTCTTTTTTTCTTCTTTTTTTCTCCTGTCACCTCACAATGTGTCCGGTCATCCAATTGGTCAGCCGAGCTAATTCCGCTTTCTTAAGCTGCCAATCACGATGCAACAGTGTTACCATGTCTAAATCAGAATAGCATGAATAAAAATTATCACACTTCTTACAATGCCAAGTCTACCAGCGGCGAAACGGTTAAACTATCTATTATATCTAAAAAAAAACTGGAACAAACAAAAACCTATTCAATAAAACATATTTATGGATCATTGAGATCATCACGTCGCCCATATTATTTTTAATTATTTAGTGACAATATATAGACTTATTACTGAAATATTTAATGTAGGTAACATTCCAAGTGATACATTTTTATAGGTGTAAACAACATTGAATATTATTTATTATTTTACTCATCGTATATTACATTATTTATTTTAAAGTAAATAAAATATTCCGTTTAAGTACAACACTCATAACTTAATCATTGCTAGTTTTAAATTACATAAAATCTACTGTCCGTCTTGGAAAAACGATCTGCTACGTATGTTATAATATCAAAATTATTTTTTTATTTATTTTGATATAGGTTCAAAATCTATTGAAGGTTTTTTTATAGTATAGGTTGGCGGACGAGCATATGGGCCACCTAATGGTAAGTGGACACCATCACCCATAGACAATGACGCTGTAAGAAATAATAACTATTCTTTAAATCGTCAATGTGCCACTAACCTTAGGAACTATGATGTAATGTCCTTTGTGCCTGTAGTTACACTGGCTCACTCACCCTTCAAACCGGAACACAACAATACTGAGTACTGTTATTTGGCGGAAGAATAACTGATGAGTGGGTGGTAACTACCCAGACGGGCTAGCACAAAGCCCTACCACCAAATATGTAAGTGTGGTTTATTGACTACCGCACAAAATAACATCTTAACTCCCAAGGTTAGTGACACGTTGATGATATGAGAAATGCTTAATATTTCTTAGTTTGACGATATAAATGAGCGGTGGTGAACACTCACCATCAGGTGGGGTGGTTGTATATTTGACAGTCCGCTTTAAAAAATAGTATGTATATGTTTATAGTCAAAGTTCAGCAAAATCATCAAAAACGAAACAAATGAACAAATGTAAAGCATATTTGAATAATTGTAAATATTACAAGCGCCACGTTTGATGAGGAAGACAAAAACATTTGACGCTTTATTTTTCTTTGCGTCAAACAATTTGTTAACAATAAACTAAAAATTAAACAATGAAGAAGATAATGAAATTTCGCAAAGAGAGATAATTTTACATATGACATTATTCAAATCAAAATATCATATCATCTTAATATGTTGGAATCGGCATTATTGTTTTTATTTCTATTAAACAAAACTAACATAACATAATACCGGTACGGGGCTGAATCTCATAAGAACCCGTAACGTTTAATTCGACACGATCGGTCTGAAATTTAGTGCGACACAAGATCGTATTATGTAGGTACACCATAGCATTTTGTTTTCGATAGGCATCATGTAAATATATTTATCACTTTCCTACAATACATCAAATAGATGTTACAACCTCCGCACGACAGGGATGTCTGTTTTTCTTAGCCGCACCGCAAGGGAGACACATACGACGCTTAATAGACCTCGCTCCTCATTGAATGTGTTAATCTATAATAGCTAGTTGCAAATCATACAGCACTAACTAGTTGTTTTAATAAAAATAATTCATTTGATTATTAAATAACTTGTCAATTACTTTGATTGTAGTATTTACTATTTTATTTTACAGTGTTTATGAAACAATCCATAGTTTATAATGAGTTAAATCTATTTTATCCATAAACAAGGTATCTCCAGTAGATACGGACAATACTATTCATAATACTCATTTGTGATCACCTGACACTTCAACGTTTAAAAGTTTAATCTTAAACTCTATATTTAAAAATGAGTGTTTTGTAATAGCTTGGTAATTTATGAATATTTAATTAGCATCTGCTTTCAATTTCGCATCAATGCAAATTCGTTACGAAATAATTCTAAACATCACTTTATAACTCTTTGAATATATATATATATTTTTTTTTTTATGGTATTGACAGACGAGCATATGGGCCACCTGATGGTAAGTGGTCACCATTACCCATAGACAATGACGCTGTAAGAAATATTAACTATTGCTTAAATCGTCAATGCGCCACTAACCTTGGGAACTAAGATATTATGTCCCTTGTGTTTTGTTGCTTTGTATTGCTGTAACATGTATTTGCCTTTATCATGTCCTAAGCTGGGGACTACTTTAGTAACTACGCACAAATCATTATGAATATGAAGCTTGCCCTATATTCCTAATGACTTACTCGTAGAAAGTAGTAGTAGTACTAATGCCGAGAGATTGGGATTTAAGCATTAAAGTCGAAGTCACAGGTATCTGCACCAAGCAAAATACAGATTAATATGAATATTACTAATGATATTCCGCAAGGATCTGAATATGTCATCGGGAAGCACATTTGCTGATCCACCTCTTTCAAGACACCTATTCTGCACAAGGAAATTACTCAATTCCTAGTTACTAGACAAAATAAAGTCCAATTCTAGTGCCACTTATGGAATGAAAATCAAAATTCCTTTCATAAAAATTCGTGATACTTAATAAGACTTGAGATAGCACTAAAACGTTGAATAAGCTCTAAACCTTCTTCTTCTTCATAAACAAACGGTACTAGTTTGGCACTTACACAACAACAACAACAGCCTGTAAATTCCCACTGCTGGGCTAAAGGCCTCCTCTCTCTTTGAGGAGAAGGTTTGGAACATATTCCACCACGCTGTTACAAAGCGGGTTGGTGGCACTCACACATTTACATGCTATTATTTACTTTACATATTAAAGCATGTAAGTATTATATGTTTACATTTATCTGACATGTGTATTATTATCCTATACCTTTTGATCAAAGATTAATTAATGAGATGGAAGTAATAAGAAAGCAATTAGTATCATAAGCAACATTTTGTATCGTGTTAATAAAAGTAGTTGTAATTTGCGCTTAAGTTATATATAAATTTCATCAACTACAATTCTATGGTTTAGACGTGACGCAACAGATAGACAGACAAAAAGACAAGCATAGTTAATTTCGCAATAACAATATTAGTATAGTATCAAATGATTACCAAAATATCTTAAAAATTTCATCCAACAAAGTAAATAGCTATTTTTCGAGTATTAAAAAAAGCAATAAATATGGTATAAATCACACAACGCTTACATAAACTGTAATTTATGAATGCTTACAGATTTTTATATTCATATAACTTAGATCCTTATCTAAATAATAAATGCAACATTTATTTAATGGAGATATCGTTGAAAAAATAGTGTAAATTTGGTTGGTTTTTAAAGACATAAATGTGACAAAAAAATATAATTATGACGTTAATACTGCGATTAAATAGGTATTCTATGCTTACGTTTACCATCACATTACCATTAGAGTAAAGATTAAAGGTTGGGTTTATGTCAGATTAAAGTAGCAATTTCATAAAAAAGTCTGAAGCAAAAAGTATTTACTAATTAAAAAAAAAAACTTGTAACTCGAGATTTATTATGACATTAGATATTTTTAAATACTTTAACTTGTACTTTTAAGACTTTGTATTTTATTAGTGTTCCTTTTACATAAGAACACTGTCATTTACAAACGAACGATTACGAACTGAACCGATTTTGGAAAAAAAAAATTATTGACATTTGTTCTTTTGGTGCAAATATGAATGCAATTCAAAAATTTTGTATTATTTACTGCCAATTACTAATCTAAACAATAACATACAACTAAAATTACACTCTATCACAAGTTAATTGAGCACAATTACATCTAAGTTTGACGGTAGAACTATATGTACATTAATTCACAAGAAATAGTGCGTAAGCCCTATTTGCCCTACAGCCGGTTACATTTGCAACACATAATAAATTAAATAATCAACTTTCATTTTATAAGAATTATATTAATAAAATAATCATTACAAATAAAATACTAAAACGCATCAACGAGACTGCCCCATAAATCCTTGAAACAATATTTAATTGCAACTACGAAATAAGTATTTACGCCAGGGGAACGAAATAAAGCCATTCACACACTGAACGTCGGCTGTGGCGATACCGTCTTAAATTAATATTTATCATAATTTATAATGTCTAAGGGCATTGAAGTTTTGCGTAACTTGGTCAGTGTTACCGTGCTTTGTGTATGTTTCCATGGCACTTTGCAACTGGTACCTTTGCGTAAGTAAAATTCAAATATATATTATATTAAAACATTTCTTGTTTTCTGAATAAAATTAGTATAATAATTGTAGTGATAAAATAGTTATTGATCTAAAATAAAAGCTTTTAATCCTACGTGAACAATCGATCTTAATGTAATGTGTCAATAAGGAATATTAATTAAAGTTATTTCCTCTAACAGCCTGTTAATTTTCTCCCCAGAAAATAATAAGTATGTTCTTATTGTTTATATTATAAAACGTTTACAAAATATTTTTAATGAGTTAATATTCTTATAATTCACAAATTATAACGCTCCTTTCTGATTTTTCAAGATCAGATCTTCATCAAATTTCCTCCTTATAATGTCCTTAAATGTATAACAGCATCCGTTTTAGATATATTTCAATTTTAATTATGGAATGCAACAAAGAATCATTTATATAAATAAGTTATACTAATTTATTCACAGCTGACTTCATACATCCTTGCGGCGAGTTAACCGATGAATGTTTCACGAAAGCAACTCTCGATGCAATCCCGGGGGTGGTCAGAGGCATTCCCGAGGCCGGCATACCGCCTCTGGATCCATTATACTTAGATAGAAACATAACAATGAATTTACCGGGAAATGTTAAAATGACTTTCCACAATGGAAAATTAACAGGATTAAGCACTTGTATACCGGACAAAGTTTCGTAAGTATATTGCAAATTTATTTTTAGTGTTCCAAGGTGAATACAATATTCTATACAAGATAATATAAATGATAAAAAACATGCAATGTGTATTCGTTGTTTTCGATGCAAATTATTTAATTTTAATTAAAGGTAGTTAATATTCGCACTTAAATCTGTGTTAAATATTCAATATTGTTTTTAGACGTTTTCAATAGCGATAACATTGATATTGATATTCAATACTTGTAAAACGATAATAAGAAACATTGTATTACAAAAAGTATACATAGATTTTAATTTTGTAATTGCATAGATGTCAACAATAAATTTATATTACTTTAATATTTTAAGCGGTTATTAGGAACACGAAAATTAAGTTAATAAATGGCACCGATTCTCAGTGATATAATACATATCTGAGACTATATATTACAAATTAAAGTCCCCTTAGCGATACGCTAACTGTATATGTATATGAACGAACTAATCACAGGAACTACGGTTTGTATTTTCAATCCGATTTCCGCAAGCAGACTGGTTCGCAAGGATATTTTAAGTATGTAATTTAGGAATATTAGAATAAATTACCTAACTTTATAATATACTCAATCTAATTATTATCTTATCAGCATACGCTACTTCAAAAGAAACAAAGTATGTATCATACATCTGTTCCGAAAAAAAAGTTTTAAAGTAATCATAAAACTCCGCGACATTATCTATCTAGCAATCTAGTTGTACTAGTAATACGAAGCTTGAGTCAGTCAAAAATTTACTATATGCAAATATATATGAATATGTTATAACTAAATACACATCCTTAACTCGTTCTTTTTCATTTTTATAGGTAAGAGAGAGCGAGATGAAGATGTACTATTTGTTCGTCAATGTTTATAGATTGTCGGGCAAATAGCACATCTTTATGTTACGCATTCCTTCCTTTTATTTACTTATATCTCATTAAGTATGTGATTCCAAATTAATTTTGACGTCATTACTAACGACTACAATATTTAAAAGCATTGGTAATAGACGTGAAGTATCGAAGGTCTTACTACTGGTGAAAATAGTCTTCCCTCGAAGATATTTTCCTGAATGGTGGTCGTAAAATATAATCATGTACACCAAAATATATGCCGCTTGTAAAGTCGATACTTCTGGTGACTTCAAATTTGACTTTTAATTTAAGAACTAAGTGACTATTTGAGGACACTCTTGTTCTTGGGCTGATAACATAAAAACACGTTAAAAACATTAATAAACAAAAAATATATATTCCTTATCATTAACTTTTTCTGATGACATTTTTTTTAAACAAAAGCGTACATAATAATCCTTTATGACCGGTCGGTTATTCAGGGCATAAAGTTTCACAATATATGTCAAGCAAGTAAACACTTCAAAAATTGTGCTACGTAAGCACGTAATTATTACAGAACTTACCTTGAACTAAAAAATCTATTCAAGCGTGTAGATTTTACCTTAACAGTACTGTATGGTAAAACAACTTTACATAACACCGTACTTTGAATATCCATGGATTTATTTAATAATCTTATTGGAAAACCAATTAAAACACAAAATGAACAATGCAGTAGATTTGATAATAATGTTACTGAAAATTTTGAAACTATCAAAGAAAGAAGTTAATAGTAAGAAGAAGTAATTATTAATTTAATCACAAGCAAGATTTTGAGTTTGCTTTAAGTAACATGCATTTGCCGAATTAAAATCGACCACATTATCGACGAATGTAAGAACAGCGTGGAAGAAAAAGACCCAAAATGTTCTCAAGTGTGCGTTTACGGAATGTAAACGCACACTTACTTATAGTTGGTTTACTATTCTTTCAGTTCACGTTCAGTGAACCGGTATAATTATGATCAAAATTCTCGTACGAAACTTACATTATCATGTAAAAAAAAAATTAAGTTGATATCTGCCATATTATTGAAGTGAATGGATGTTAAAAAATACACAACCCAAATCCATATAATTGGTTAGTTCAAAGCTTCTTTGGCATTTAAAGTAACGACAATATCTATGTGCAGAAGTAATCACTCACAAATTATAGGCCATTTGCCTACTTACTATTAAAAAAGACATTGCAATAATTTTACCAGAGGAATTAAATTTTTCCTGTATTACCAACGGTAAACAATGTTCTCTCACGCTAAGGGCATAATGGCCTTCTTCCTGACGAGAAATCTTATCAATTACCGTAATTAATAAAAAAACTGGTAAATTAAACTAGTTTTGCTGAATACACAAGTTTCAACATTTGTTATCCGCATATTTAGTCGAGCGTTATCGTCGGCACGGAATATTGTTTCTACTAAAAGGAACCTCCAAAAATTCCTAAATTTTATTGGTTTTTTCCTTAAATACATGTTTTTGTCAGATATATTCTGATATCGGAGTAACAGATGTTACTGAATGACAAATTGAAGTATAATATTTACATTATACTAAATATATATACATATATATGAGACAACATCACATACATTACTCTGATCCCAATGTAAGTAGCTGAAGCACATATGTTATGGAAATCAGAAGTAACGCCGGTACCACAAACACCCAGACCCAAGACAACATAGAAAACTAATGGTAATCTACATCGACTCGGCCGGGAATCGAACCCGGGACCTCAGAGTGGCGTACCCATGAAAACCGGTGTACACACCACTCGACCACGGAGGTCGTCAAAAAATATAATCGTAGACTAAATATAATCGTAGAGTATAAACTTTTAAATTAGGTTTACAACGCACTTTTATTTCAAGGCAATGTCGTAAAACTCGTCAGGATAAATTATGATATCATAGGAAATTGGAGTCGCTTATAGGCGGGTCCGTAAGAATCATTTAAATTCTAATTTCAGGGACTAGCTCCAACTGGCTCTTGGTCTGATAGGAATCGTTGCCAAAATTATCGTCCTAATCCTTTATTAGAAAAAATCATATCTTTCGTACATATTTTTATAGCCATTTACATTTTTATAGCCATTTATTTGATTTTTTAAAAAAATAATCATAATCTAATGGGATTTGTCTAGTGTTACAGTTAAAAAAATTACATACTTAAATCGGCGATTTATATTTCATGTTAGATATAGAAGCAAACGACGGCAATGCCTGCAATTACACCTGCATCACAAAAAATCTCAATATTAATTAACTAAATTGATTTCCGGATGCCGGATACATTTTATTTGATTTTATGCATTAGGCTTAATAACACATGAGGTATATTGACATAAAAACTGAGCAAATCATGACTGCTTTTTTGGAGCTTTCAAATATTTTACATTATTAATTTTATTCGTAACTAATAGTATCTTTTTTCTAGATCTCGACGTGAAAAAAGGACGTTTATTTTCGACATACATTGTAACTTTACTATTAGAGGTCAATACAGTATCCTTGGAAGAATCCTGCTTTTCAATCTTGATACAGAAGGCAGCGCGAAAATTAAAATATGTACGTTTATTTTACTAAATACTTATTATAATATCATATTTTGCTTTAAAGTGACCAATTACTTATATAATACACATACACACATATTTAAATAGATATTTAACTATTATTTACTAATTTCAATAAAAATTTCCTTATGGCGTATAATACTATTCAGAGTCGAAATCGAAGGTTTAATACGATATATTGATCTATTATGCTCATCAATGATAAAATTCTAATTTTATTCAACAGGGAATCAACGCATTCATTTAGAAGTATTAGAAAAGGTAGTAAAAGACAAAAATGGAGAAGGACATTACAAAATTAACTCTTATAAATACAAGGCTGATTACGGTTCTGATCTCAAACTTAATCTTACAAACCTCTTCAGAGGCAGTCCACAAATAAGTGAGTGAATTTTAAAATTATTATGAAAAGAGAAAAATGCCATGAATGGGGCAGAGATTTTAAAAATATTGTTCTATTTTCAAAATATTTCGATAACTGATTTTAATCATTGTTTTATGTTTACAGGCGCAAACATTTTGGAAGTTCTGAATTCAAACTCTCAACTAGTCGCGCAGGAGTTCGGAGGACCTATCCTAGACTACGCAATTGACTACGCTATGAACGTTACCCAACGATTCTTTAGCACTTACACCTATGATCAAATAAGCAAAGTTCCACTCACCGAAGAATTCTTTGAAGAGGATTAAATTAGCACCTCAATACCTACCTATGTAATATTATGTCAGTATTCTATTTGTTCAAACGGAAAGATTGATCAATCCTTCCTCATACATCAAATATAAAATGAAATTTTAATCATATAACTTTAAAACGAGATATGCCAACGAACTGCCGATTCTTCGCAATAATAACGCAATACTTATGACATAATGTAAGAGTGTAGCGATTGCACATAGCTGTATACCACAAATAGGGCCAACGTTGGAACGCACACTTGTTGGTACCTACAATTTAAATAATGCAATATTTTCTTCTTTACCAATCGTTGGCCATATAAACACATCTACTAAAATGATGGAACGCAAGTTGGCATGTTGGAAATATCATAATGGAACATTATCATAAATTTATAGTACAATATTTAAGAACAAAATTGATATGGAGCGTTTTCATCTCTTTAAAATAGATAATAAAATAGTAAATAAGTTACTTTTTAAATTATATAAATAAAAACTTTAAATTAAAATACTTATTATTTATTTGTGCGTATATGCAACAATAGAACTAAATTTGGCAATATAAAATAATATAATAACGCTAAGGTCACATTTAAAACACACAGCCTTGCCAAATGTAGGTTAAATTGAATTATGGACCCAAGTCAAAGATTTTAAGCAACTGCTTCAAACCAGTAACATATTATGCAAAAGAG
The DNA here is from genome assembly GCF_905220365.1 of Vanessa cardui. NCBI lineage: Eukaryota > Metazoa > Arthropoda > Insecta > Lepidoptera > Nymphalidae > Vanessa > Vanessa cardui. The sequence continues at coordinate 8,736,927 of NC_061143.1, forward strand.
GTATACTTACAACAGATGAATAAATATTTATTTTTATTAATTAGCGGTTCTGGTTTTGATACTTTAAACTCTGACTTTATTTCATATGTATCTAAGTTTCAATGTCATATTTAGCTCTATAAAGTACTAGGAATAGTTTATTTTTTTAATTTTTATTTTAGATATGTAGACATACTGGCATATGATTGTTATAAATGCGCCTTTTTTAAAAAAAAATAGTTCCTTATATCTTAAGTGCGTCATTAAACTTTTGAATTAAGAACTTAGCTCATTTAACCTTTAAACCGGAATACAACAATACCAAATATTACTGTTTATAAATGTGTTTACTGAGGTAGAATTCCTAAGTGATTAGTCGGTGACACCCAGACAGCCTTATACATAGACCTACCACCAAGGATGCATGTCCAATTATCTTATATTTTTTATTTTGCCTTTATTTGTGCCAAGAAGGCACAGATTATTTCGCCAATGTCATCATTTTATCAATCCGGCAACCTTCAGTCCATATCGTATATATTAATAATGTCATAATGACATTTAGACTTACTTTACAAATGTATCAGATATTCAAAATAATCTTTAACTGTTGAAATACATATTAATATATAAAAAATTGTATGCATCCTCTTTAGGTGTAGCTTAGTCGAGTAAAACTTTGTCGTTTCTTAAATTCAAATCGTTTGTAAAAAATACATTGGTAGAAAAAGCATATTATTCGATACAAGATTTTATAGATGATAAAAAAGCGTGGAGTTAATACCTGTTGACTTAGAAGCAGGATATATTAATTTAAATGATTGTATTTAACATATTTGTATTTTTTAAATAATAGGTTGGGGAAAAAGTTTCTTCGTATTTTATATGAAAATTCAAAAAGTTTTTTTTATAGTTTATTTACATTTGACTAAAGTATGTAGGTGCCATTTTGTTCCATAACTTTTTGCCATCTTGTTGGTAGTGACATGATCCCATTGCTGTAAAAATTTTGGGGCTTCTGATCGAAAAACTGCGACAAGTGGTTTTGGCAGTCCTCTCGTGATGTTAACCTGATACTGCCTAAGGAATTCTGCAGAGACCGAAACAGATGAAAATCTGAAGGTGCAAGGTCAGGACTATACGGCGGATGCATTAATACCTCCCAGCCAAACTCTCGTAATTTTTGTTGAGTGGCTAAAGATGTGTGAGGTCTAGCGTTGTCATGGTGAAAAACCACACCCCTTCTGTTGATCAATTCTGGCCGCTTTCTCTCAATTTCTTGCTTCAATCTCATCAATTGTTCGCAATACAGTTCTGAACCGATGGTCCTGCCGGGCGGTAACAGCTCATAATGAATGATGCCCTTCCAATCCCACTATACACACATCATTACCTTGTTGCGAGTTAATCCGGGTTTTGCCACAGTCTGTGAAGCTTGACCGGCCTTTGACCACGATCTTTTTCGCACGTTCTTGTCGTATGTGATCCACTTTTCATCACCAGTTATCAGCTTCTTCAAAAATGGTTCGGTTTCATTACGTCGTAATAAAGAATCACAAATGAGTACACGGTTCATTAGGTTTCTTTCAGTGAGTTCATGAGGCACCCATATATCGAGCTTTTTTGTGTACTCAGCTTTATTCAAATGAGTCAAAACCGTTTTGTGGTCAATTGCCAGTTCTTCAGCTATATCGTAACTACTAATATGCCGATCTTGCTCCACTTTTTCAAAAATGGCATCAATTTTGTCCGTAACAGGGCGACCAGAGCGAGATGCATCTTTGATATCAAAATTTCCGGCTTGAAAACGCTTAAACCAAACTTGCGCTACTCTCACAGATACTGCATTAGGTCCATAAACATCACAATTTTTTTTCGCGGCTTGAGTTGCATTTTTACCTTTTTTATAGTAAAATTTCAAAATGTATCGAATTTCTTCTTTAGATTCACTCATTTTAACAACAACAAAAACAAATGAAAATCACACAAATTCCTAATTTGAATTTGGAAGTGCCTTCTTTAAAATTAAAACTTTTTAATGATACCAAAACCAGCCAGATACAAATGGTATAGCCAAAGAGATTTTATTACAAGTTCATACATACTATATGCGAAAAGACTTTTTCCCCGACCTAATATTAAATAAGAGTAACTACTGAGTTTCTTGCCGGTTCTTCTCGGTAAAATCTACTTTTCGAACCGGTGGTAGCTTCACTTAATTGTAAAATGACGATTCAAAAGTGCTTGTAAAAGCCTACTTGAATAAAGTTTATTTTGATTTTGAACACATGAACAACGTTAATAATATATCAAAATGAGTGATATTCTTTATAAGTTCAATATGTTTTCTTTCACTGAAGAACATGAGGTCACTAATTTAGAACACGAAAATGGTGCTAGCCTACATTTGAACTCATCTGCAGTTAAGATTTATATATATTTTCTAGTCCATCCATACATTATTGGACATTGTATATCAATTTTGCAAACATTTATGTGTATGATATTTAAAATATAACTTACACTGTGATATATATAAATATAACAAAATTGTAGTATCTGTTTGTAATATTAAAATAACCCCTATTTACTAAATGCATATGTATACCCGGTTCATATACCAATATAACATTTTTTACAAATTTTTGTCTATCTGTCTGTCTGTTCCGGCTAACTAATGGAACGCTTGTATTTGACGGTACTTTCACTGGCAGATAGTTGATTTATAGGGTTGGCAACTAAGTGATTGACGATTTCAAATAAGAAGGAAAAATTTTAAATTTGTGTTTAAAATTGTAACTTTATTAAATTACAAATTATCCATTCTTTTCGATGACCTTTCGCCATCGTTCTGGCAGTGTAAAATCCACGTTCGTAAAATTTCTGATCTTTGCTATCAAAAAAGTTTATTATATATGATCTGACATTATCAGCGTTATTAAAGATTTTACCATTCAAGGAATTCTGCATGGCACGAAATAAATGGTAATCTGATGGCGTAACATCAGGGCTATATGGTGGTTGTGATAAAACATCCCAAGCTAGTTTCAATAATTTTTGGCGAGTAACCAAAGACGTGTGGTGCCTTGCGTTATCATGGTGGGAAACAACACCTTACGATTTGAAAATGCCTGCCGCTTTTCTTGAATTGCTTCATTCAGTTTGGCCTATAAAATATCGAATTTTCAAAGAGAGAAAATTTTATTTACAATTAGTTTCCTTGGCTCACTCATCCTTCAATTCACCAATACAGAATACAATACTCTGTTTTGCCGTTTGGCGTTATAATAAATGAGGGTTGCTATCCATTTAGACGGGTGCACAAAACTCTTACAGTCTCACTCTAGTTCAGTGCTTTCACATTTCAACTAAATGTGACGAAGCTGATTCGACTGTGTACATGGACAAATTGTTCAGATAACGACTCTTAGAACAAATCTTAATAAAACGACAATATATGTATTTTGTAGTTCATCTTTTTAGGAGGTTACTACGAATGAAAGAAATAGATAGCAATATACAAATGCCGAGCCGAGATGGCCCAGTGGTTAGAACAAATATATTCATGTGCTTAATTTGTGTTTATAATTCGTCTCTTGCTGTGCGGTGAAGGAAGACATCGTCATCTGCATGTGCCTAATTTTCATAGAAATTCTGTCACATGTGTATTCCACCAACCCGCATTGGAACAGCGTGGTGGAATATGTTCCAAACCTTCTCCTCAAAGGGAGAGAAGGCCTTAGCCCAGCTGTGGGAAATTTACAGGCCGTTGTTGTAATACAAATGCCATTGAATAATCTCTTTAAGATCAACATTCACAATGATAAAGGTCAATGAACCTTAACAAAGTCGCTGATGAGATGCATTTGCAATTTCATTAAACGAAAAAAAAAAACTAAATTTGAAACTGGAAAGCACATTACATTTATTTATACGCTTTTGTTGCTTTGTGTTACAAGTATCAGCCGTTATAATCAGACGATCAGATTGGGTATAACTTTCGAAAGATTTTCTCACGATCAACTGTGTTATTCTGTAAGAACTCACTCCGTATTTCACTCGTGAAATATCGATAAATAACTCAATTTACATGCTATTTGGCCTTTAAATCTTATAAATAAAATTCATGTTGCATATAACATTAATTTCAAAAATGCTTTATATGATTAATTTCGAGTTTGTTCTATAGAATAATACAGATTGAGGCAGAGACAGAGATATACAGAGAAAGATACAACTATTCGAAGCTTTCTTCATCAAAACTACATACCTATATTGTTCAATATATTCGTATATTATCGTGTACCTCGCAATCAGCATATACAAGTTTTCATTATTGTTTTATGTCGGAACGTTTACGGTAATGTGCTAATAGTGATTTGACGTCCGCCCACCGCTCTGTACGCTTTCACTGCGCAAGAGCAATATGGAAAGTCATTGAAAACATTCGGATTAATATCTCGAAAAAAAACGTTGAATTAAAATCTATAACGTTTCAGGCGATGATGAGAAATATACGTTCGTTTTGGTTTTATGTAAACATATGAAATTCAAGTAAACAGTTTTTTTGTCATATAAGTAGTCAGACTCTTATAAAATAGTATTTGAATATTTATATAAAACACTTTTGATAGCATTAACCTTGAGGCCCGTTTCATATATAATTTTTAGTATTGCTGACTTCTTCAGGTCAGATTTCATAATATATATAATCGTTATTGTATAATCTCTTAAAACTACGACCAATCGAAAACTACACAGAAATAAATTATGGGTAAAAAGCACATCAAAATCAAGACAAACCGAAAGGAAAGAGATCGTAAGGTCTTACTTAAGGTCTTTCAGAGGCGAGAAGTATTAATCAATAATAATTAGTACTTATTTTATTTGTTTTGTTATATATGTAAGACGTCAAATGATTAACTTAAGTATTTTATTAAACAAATAAATATATAACCCAAAGAAATATTTACTTCACGATTGAGATGAGAATATAAATCCGTATATTCAGTCGCTTAAGGATCGGAGTCGCCTGCTGCACAAATTTAGTTTGATTACAGTGCTTAATACATCAAGTGAAATTCGAATAACATTGTTATATCAGTAACAATAGTTACGTAATGCAAGATCAGACAGGAGTTGCTAGGAAATGAACTCTAGTCTAATTGGAGTCTCAACAATGGTGTACGAATGAAAAACAGCTGTCATTTTTTAAGTGAATTCAAAATGATAGTTTGTACTTATATTCTATGTGCGACGGAAATCTTGTCTGTCTGACTGTTACTGACCGAAAATTGATGTAATTTGATATGCAACATTGTACTCCAACCCTTAAAACTCGAACGAAACTAATCATATATAATATTATCCAAAATAATTCGGTATATATAGTCCAAAAAACATTTACGTACATTAATATATAAAAGTACATATACAACTAATTTAAACATTGTATCCGCACCATTTTAAATTTAATAGTTCAACAACTTATGGAGTAACGGATCTCAGGACCCCACCGACTTCGTTCTGAGCCGAGATGCGATCTCATAGGACACCCTCAGGACGAACTTTAAATTTTAATTCGAGTCCCGCGCTCAACCTCAGGGCATGGGACATTAGTTCTCGCCCGAAAGACCGGTGACGCTGTAAAGGCCAGTAGGGCCAACAGCAATACTACACAAAAAAAAAGGATCTCAGGTTCATTTTTAACTTTGGCCTGAAATATTACCTCTTTTATAAAAAATAATTTAACGAAAACATTTCAAGTCATAGACAATATTCAGTAATGACTATAAATAAGATACCTAATAATGATGACGATGATGTCATTAATTTAATTCAACTGCCCCTCATAAGTGTCTGATACTGAGAATTGGTTAATCACATCTGTAATGTTCACATACATGATTGTAAGATTGATTTACAAGTTACATTTAAATATATATTATATTTAAAACTTCACCCGCACCCAAATCATATATTTTATATTCCCGCGCATTCCGTGATGTGTGTCACTTGAGGGAACAGATACATAAATACACAGATAATATATATATCCATATACAATATAAGTCCAATAATAATTATTATATTACTACAGATCTGTGTACACTACAACATCCCTTTTATTGCTCCATGATACAACTAATTACACCGGTTTGGTAATATAAATAATTTTCCATAATAAATAGCGCAATTAAGAAAAAAACTTACAAATACACGAATAGGCAATCTAAGTTAGTTTACGTTTTGTCATAAACTTGTATTGGAATAACCGAACGTGAAACGAATTTAAAACGGAGGAATCGTTTTATCAATTTTTATCGTTCCAATATTCGAAAAGCAATCCGTTCCTGTCAACCGGCACGCGATCTCGGCATATCGTCTGAAAACTTTGATTGTGTATTCTTTACGACACGACCGAACTCATAATTCGTAAGCAAACGAACTCTAAATAGGTTCATGGAAATTGATCTGAGTAGAAACGATGCAATTCATTTGCATATTCGGCGGAAATTTGCGTTTAATCGTGTTTTGATTTCCGTTAGTATTTTTTTTTGATTATTTTTCGCCCATAGATAATGTCGCTTTAAGTAATATGAACCATTCCTTAGTCTTAGTCAGATATTCTGTCCCTGACACTGACTCACTTACCCTTCAAACCGGAACACAATAATACTAAGTACTACGGTTTGGGGGTAGATTATCTGCAAGCCAGATGGGCTTGTACGTAGCTTTGCCGCCAAGTTCAGTTCAGTCCCTTTCAAGCTTGGTTGTAATGGTTTTAAATTGGCTTTAAGACCGTCAATGGTACTGAACGCAATGTTGCCCTATGTGGTAAATAAACAGGGATGAAACTGATTAACACAGGTATATATCTATCGTACATACAATTACTTGCTGGCTTTGTGGATGAGTAAAAAGGTGGGTATCATTATACTCGTACATATATTCAGCCGCTAAATAAGAATATATAATTCTTGTGTTCCGGTTTGAAAGGGTGAGTGAATATGTTACTATGAGCAAAAGGGCATTACATTTTAGTTCCTAAAATTGGTCACGTATTGACAGTATGTGGAAAATTAACATTTCTTACAATACTAACGCCTATGGGTTGTGGTGATAAGTTACCATCAAGTGGTCTATTTGCCAATCCTTCCTACCTTTCTATGACCTAAAAAGATACGTTTTCCATTCTATCGGTATCCAAGGAATCATCTCGACACAAATACGAGTCATAAACAAGTGACAGACTATTCGAATACAATTGTTTTTTATTTTTTTCAAGATGTAACGACAATTTTTCGTACACCTTTGCTATTCTGATATACTACAACCTTCGTATTTCACTTCTGAATTATTGAACATCGAGTTACGATGCTGACTTATTTCGATGATCCTAACTTTTAAAAGTTATAATTATCATGCACAATCACAATCAATTTTATGTATTATAAATTTATCTAGGCATGCTGAATTCGGAAAAACTAATTTCTGGGGGAGAGTAGATTATCTTCGCGCTTGTACTTGTAAATACTAGTAACTTGGTATCGCAGTCAGTAACTTTGTTTCGATTTCTTCAAATGATATAAGATTGGTTATAAATATTGGATATCGTTAGATAATAATCTAGCAGGAATAATCTAGGGACTTGAGTCTAGTAACTAGGAGCGCTGAGCCCTAGGCATTTGCCCAAAATGCCCAATAGGAATGAGGGGTCTGGTTTTACAGAATACATTGTACCTACTATCATATATATGGTAGTTATATGTTAAGTGTTCATTATGAAGTTTGCTTAAACTATTGCTTTGTTTCTGACAATCATTTATTGGATACTTCAAAACTCTTTAACATAATTATCACATAGATTTAACGAGCTTTGTCATACAATTAATAGCTATTACATAAACAATGGAACCCGATAACCGCAAACAGTCCCGTGTGTAAGCACCGATATGGCGGGTAATGAATTGATAAGCCGTCATTAATTAGCCGGCACAACCAGACAAACGGCACTAAAATATTGTTAGCATACGTCGTTATACTGTCGAATTCAGAAGTGCATTAAACGATTAATCTTTATCATTTGTGAAAAAGAAAATTACTTTGTACATTATATAATTTATACATTATTATTCATTCCTTTAATTATAACATTATAATTACACTGTTTTGCCTCCCTTCAAAAGGAAAACAGGAATTTACAGTATTTCTCGATAAAACATTGAAAGAATAGTTAGTAACCCACTAAATAAGATTTTTTTATGAGAAATTAACACCGTGCCACCACGATTGTGAAAACAGTTCTTCTCGTCAGTGAAGGTGCGAGGTTTATTCACTCTAATGTTTGGATTTTTAGCCCGATTTTACACAATTGATACTGATAACAGTTCGGTATAGCGGTGGCTAAATCGACCGTGATATAAGTGTTTAAATTATATATGAAAAAATTAGAGTATATAATATAAGTAATATTCTCATCGACGACCAGAATATTTTTTCCCTTTTTTATCTCGATAGCGTTGAAATATATTTAAAAATCTAATTTGGCCATTATTTTGCCACTATTTTGTATGCAAATAGCATACAAAATAGTTGTTGTATTTATATTTTTGACATTTATTCCGTATAAAAAAATGTGATAAAAGTATGAAAGCGTTTTATAGGACTTCAAAACTGAAAAAGTACGACCTACTTCAAACTTAATTAGATTACAGCAATTACTAACGCGACTGTACAAGCCATTATGCAGACTAGACCAGACTACGTATTGATCTGTAGCACAGCCTGTAATAATTGAACACGCTTAATGGGAAATCTATAAACGCAGTCATTATATTTGTATTCAGTGATTAACGAGCAAATACTTTGAAATAACCTTATTTTTATTGAAGTTATTTTTATCGAGAGCCGAGATGGCCCAGTGGTTAGAACGCGTGCATCTTAACCGATGATTACGGGTTCAAAACTTCAAACCCAGGCAAGCGCCACTGATTGTTCATGTGCTTAATTTGTGTTTATAATTCATCTCGTGCTCAGCGGTGAAGGTAAACATCGTGAGTAAACATGCATGTGTGAAATTTCATTGAAATTTTGCCACATTTGTATTCCGCCAACCCGCATTGGAACAGCGTGGTGGAATGTTCCAAGCCTTCTACTCAAAAGGAGAATAGGCCAAAGTCCAGCAGTGGGAAATTTACAGGCTGTTGTTGTTTGTTGTTATTGAAGTTATATTTTTTTACCGAAGAACGTAAGGAAAATCATCATATGGTACTTTAGAATTGTTCATTAAATAATCAAACGTAAATAATCTTATCTCCTGTATTAACTTTTTGACTTTTTAACGGTTTTTTGGTACAATTTTACCCCAATTCCGCTCCCCATACTTCAACAGATAGAACCATTAGTCACACACTCTCCCCACATTCACTAATATATCATCACGCGATTTTCGCACCCCATGATCTTTTAGGAAGTGACATCTTAAAACTGCTGTCGGATGTATCCGTCACTATCCGTTGGATCTTTGCTTTAATGTTTTAAAAAACAGTTACAATTGATAGTTTATTTAGAAACGTAGGTAAATATAAAATTTTATGTATCCTAAAACTGCTTACAACTTCCGAAAAATTGTAAAAAAAAGTAAAAAACAAAAAACCTTACAATAGGAATCTCTTTAAGTCGTATGTTATGGGGGGGGGGGGTATAACTCACATCATCATCACATCTCATCCGACACGTCTAGATTTCCTCACGACACGAAATGATTTATATACTATGTACATAAATGTAAATACGCATATATGACATTTGAAAACTCAGTGGTTCTTAAACGAACTTAACTGCAAATCGTTTAGGCCGTCAGTACCATCTCGCCTAAACATTTTAATGACAATAAAAATATTGTCATTGTTTTTTTTTATAAATATAAATAAATAAATATGAGACAACATTACTCTGATCCCAACGTAAGTAGCTAAGCACTTGTGTTATGGAAAATCAAGAGTAACGACGGTACCACAAACACCCAGACCCAAGACAATATAGAAAACTATTGGTAATCTACATCGACTCGACCGGGAATCGAACCCGGGACCTCGGGGTGGCGTACCCATGAAAACCGGTGTACACACCACTCGACCACGGAGGTGTTATTGATGGAATTACGAGTGACGAAACTCTGAAGTGTCAAAATTGTAGTTGGTTTCATGACAGATGTTTTACGCTTCTGTTATTATAATGTGTACTATTGACTTTATATACACAAACTAGCGGTCGCCCGCGGCTTCGCCCGCGTAGATAACGGTTCATAATCAGTCTTCTAATATCCCTACTGCTGAGGCACGGTCACATTTGAAGAATTACTGCAACCGGCGCTTGGATCTATTGTGATAAACCTCAAATTCGTGATCACAACACCTCAGCCAACAGACCAACATCAGCCACGAATCTGATGAGGTTCTTAGGGTCGGAGGCCATTATGCCCTCTAAGGACCGGAGTTAGAACATTTTATAGTTCTATCTTTTATAGTTTAGGCATCATACGCAAAAAAATCAACTTTTTTGGTAGATTTTTTCCTTTTTTGTCCGAAAAACCCAAAATATCTTACGGAACCCTATTTTTTTTTTCAAAATAAAATTTAGCCTATGTTATGCGGGATTAATTTAGCTTTCGAATGGTGAAGGAATTTTTAAAATCGGTCCAGTAGTTTTTGAGCCTATTCATTACAACCAAACAAACAAAGTTTTCCTCTTTATAATATTAGTGTAGATTAATTTAGAAGATTTGACTAGATTTTTTGAAGTTATTTCTGTTCAAATAAAAGATTCGACATCAACGAATCACTGCACCCATAATTATCAGTTATTAATTTATATATATTATAGTTATTTAAGTTTTTAGTTATTTTATTTGAAGGTGATAGTTTAGTTTTTAACGTATCATCTAATTCTAAGGTGTGCTAGAAATACTTATTAATTACACAGTACAGTGACATTAACATTAATATTTGAAGTATATATTTCTTAGTGTATGACGTTTACAAAAAAATGTAATCGATTTTAAAATGTAATTAATGATTGTCACCGTGTCCTCGTCTGACTTAAATTCCGATCTCAGATTGGGTATAATATTAAAATTAAACGCATAATAAAAACTAATTCCGTGTAATAAGTTCCAAAACCTTACATACCTAACATGCTAATAGTTTTTATCAGCGCTTTTACCACTATATTTCTAGATTATAAAATCGCTGTCTAGACTATAAGCCATGTCAACTATACATAGATAATCGTGTCTGCAAATATATCAAATTATTAATGACAGTTGCAATTTTTTATAGAATTATTATTCATATATATATTCTACTTTCAATAAGAATAAATCAATAGACATACTCACATATTTACATAATTATCAGTAATATAATATTATCAGTATGAAAATATACTTAGCATTAAGACGTTGCTTAAAATCATAATAAATCTGTGGGTAAATAAGGTCATGTCGTTAGAAGTCTTCATAAAATTAGCGAAGCCATTTCATGAATTCAGTTCATTCTATGAACTAGTTTTTGCGAATAAATATATATCAATATAATTTATACTAAACCTACTTCTTTATATGGGAACTAAATTTACCGACATCATTAAGTAAATTAACGGAATTAGAAAATACAGATTACAAAAAAGTTATTAATGTCTTTTATCGTGTCAAATATTTTAAAAGAAAAAAAAGTAAGTGAAGGTAGTAACCCTAAAGTCCAAAAAATACATAACCAACCCTAAAGTACAAAAACAATTACAATTTAATTGTAAATTATTTGATTTTAATACGTTTGGCGTTTTGACGGTTAATATGATATTTTTATGTAATCTATTGATTTTTTTTTATTTCCTTTTTTTAATTTTTTTTTTTTCTTTGTGGCTTTAAACTATTTCCGTACAGGGAGTGTTCCTCATAAGTAATTTAAGTCATAACAAAATCGTCACGTATATGAAACATACGTTCGCTGTATTTCAGTCACGTGACACGAGGGGTGCAATGAGATACTTTTTGCCGCTTTTTTAATACACAGTAAAAAACTGAGGGATAGAAAACACTTATCTTTCGTGCGAACGATATGTTATCGCTTACATTGCAGTGATTGTCAAACTTTATTCGTAAATAAAACATTTTTAAACTTAAATTTTCTTTTTACTCTCACAACAACAACAACAACCTGTAAATTCCCACTGCTGGGCTAAAGGCCTCCTCTCCCTTTGAGGAGAAGGTTTTTGGAACATATTCCACCACACTGTTCCAATGCGGGTTGGTGGAATACACATGTGGCAGAATTTCTATGAAATTTGTCACATGCAGGTTTCCTCACGATGTTTTCCTTCACCGCTGAGCACGAGATGAATTATAAAGACAAATTAAGCACATGAATCAGCAGTGCTTGCCTGGGTTTGAACCCGCAATCATCGGTTAAGATGCACGCGTTCTAACCATTGGGCCATCTCGACTCGTGTCTTTTTACTCTACGGTATGAGTTTTCCAAATGATTAAGATATTAATTAGTTATTATTCAATTATCACAATATAGTAATATATTTTTTTCTAATTGAGTGTAGTATTAACGAATTACTAGTATTAAATGAAATGGTATTACTATTTCATTATTTAATTTGCAACTATATATTTAAGAAAAAGCATTATTAAAATTCCCAAAAAAAAAACATTTTACGTCAAATGAATAAAGTAATGTAAATGTATATGTAATGTTTTGGTAAATGTATTTCCTTCCTCATATAATACAAAAGTAAGTCTTATCAGCTAGATATATTATAATTATTAATTTTTTTAGCTTGCATTATGCTCCCAAAGTTTGAGAGCCCGTTTAGTTCCTAACCTACACTGACAACTTCGCTAGCTTGTAAAGACATCCGTCATCTTTCGTTCCGACCCTATGTTTTAGGTGATACTGACACACCAATTTAAATAGATCTCTAATGATAGATATGTCTTTGAAGAAAATGCAATTTGAGAAGGTCATTATAATTTAGTTAGAGGGGTTTATGTCTTAATATGCTATTTCCTATTAAAAATTAAAACGGTATACGGTTTTTTAAATGGTTTAAGTTTCAAATGCTGAATACATAAATAGGAGGATATTTTTGGAGGTTTTATTTTTCATAATTTTAAAATATATATCAAATATCAAATATATTGAAGATATTAAATAGTAAACATATTAGGTTGATTAAATTGTGTTGCCACATTTTATTTAACTGATTTTGGCCAAAAATAATTACTTTAATCAAGTAAGCCATTTTCAAAACTTTTGAACCGTTATTTTAAATAATTACGTGCGTGTACCTTTTTACTCACTATGTAATCCAAAAACAAATATATTTTTAATACTAGTTATATTTTCTATTTCATCTCAATTTCAAGTCCAGGACAACTCTGGTTTTCATATAGGTAATCTAATTTGTGGTTATGTTTGGGAGACTACCCAAAATCGTTACGAACCAAAACCAAAGCTTCAACCCCTGCTCTTATGAGAGGTGCCAAGATATTTACAATAAATTTATTGCTTTTCAACCGACTTCCAAAAGGAGGAGGTTATCAATTCGTCTGTATTTTTTTTTTTTTTTTTTTTTTTTTTATGTTTGTTACCTCATAACTTTTTACTGGGTGGACCGATTTTGATAATTTTTTTTTTGTTTGAAAGGTAGTGCTTCCCGTGGGGTCCCATTTTTTTTATTTTTTTTTCCGATGATGGTATCCATGTGAAAACGACATAAGTCTTAAATTTGCCTTATGTATATGCGCGACAAATAGGTGAATAACTGAAAATCACGTCAACCAATTTTGAAAATTCTTTTTTTATTATAAAATATATACTTCTAGGGTAATTTGGTGAAAGTTTGGTAAGGTTCTGAGCACAGGATCCATGACAAAGTAACGGAACGGAAGGGAACGGAACAATTCTGAGGAGCACGTTAGCGATACTCGGTCGAATCTTTTATTTATAGGTTATTTGGATATTTGAGTCACCTTCCGTAATGTGGTTATGTTTATGTAATTATCATAGTCGAATATTATAATCAACTAGCTACCTATCCCGGCTTCGCACGGGTGCAATACTGATACTAAATATACTACAGAATTTGTTTATATACGACATCACATCGAAAACTTCTAAAATTATCAGTGTTTCTTTACTATATTGTTCATGTATTATATACACAAACAGATGGTCCAGGAGGTGTCCTGGTCCACTGTGGTTAAAAAGGGAAAGAAGGGAAAGCAGGCTTCCCTTCCGACTGTTGCAACCACCACAGTTGCGCCTATGGTGCCCAAGGCAGGACAAGCAACTAAGCCTAAGCTGTCCGCGCCTCGTACAGCTGCAGTGGTATTAACTCTGCAGCCGGAAGCGGAGAAGAAAGGCATCACGTATGCTCGGGTCTTGGAGCGCGCTGAGCAGAGCGTGAAACTCCAAGACCTTGGGATCAATGGTGGGCTCAAAGTTCGACGCTCAGCGACGGGGGCCAGAGTGTTGGAGCTGCCGAAAGCACAGACGGAACAGGCAGAGAAACTAGCCGACAAGCTCCGTACGGTGCTGGATGGAGTGGCCAACGTTGCTCGCCCCATAAGAAAGGTGGACATCAAGGTGACAGGGTTAGACGACTCCGTCACTAAAGATAAAATTATTGCCGCAGTCGTTCGCGAGGGGAGTTGCCCCGCTGAAACGGTAAGGTGCGTGGATATTTCACGAGGACCTGGTTCCATGGGTATGGTCTTCGTGTCTTGTCCAATAACTGCGGCAAAAAAGCTGGCTGACACCGGTCGTCTTTTGGTTGGGTGGAGCTCGGCCAGAGTGTACGTGATGGAGCAGCGCCCTCTGCGCTGCTACAAGTGCATGGGTCTAGGCCATACAAGGTTGCTCTGCCCATTCAGTGCGGAACGAGGAAGCCTTTGCTACCGGTGCGGCGTTGATGGACACAAATCGTCTACATGTACCGGGAAGCTGCGCTGCGTAGTATGCGCAGACGCCGGCAAGCCCTCCGGGCACGTGATGGGGTCTAAAGAATGTAGCCCCCCCATCACGAAAGGTAAGGTGGCCCTCGCTACTCAGACTACCAATAATGTCGGACGACGCCAGGCTGAGGAGGAAGCTGCAATGTCAACATGAGCGCAGACTTCAGCTTCCTTCAGACGAATATCAACCACTGCGCCGGGGCTCAGGATCTTCTACTGCAGTCCATGGCGGAGTGGCAGGTAGACCTGGCGGTGGCCTGTGAACCCTACTACGTCCCTCCCCTACCTCACTGGCTGGGAGACTTGGACGACACCGTAGCGGTCCTCACGAGGAGCGGAACGGGGCCCCCCCTCTCACTCATCGAAAGGGGTTCGGGCTACGTAGTCGTGGGGTGGGGGGAGTACGTCGTCGTCGGGACGTACTTCTCCCCTAACCGCAGCCTGGCTGAGTTCGAGACCTATCTCGGCTTGGTCAGAGCTGCGGTGGCCCGGCAGTCGCCGAAACCGATAATGGTTCTCGGCGACTTAAACGCGAAGTCGCGTGCCTGGGGTAACCCTGTCACGAATCCGCGAGGGAGGGCCGTCCAGGTGTGGGCCCTGCTCTCCAACCTGTCCCTTCTCAACAGGGGACAGGTTCACACCTGCGTTCGCCATCACGGGGGTTCCGTGGTGGACGTTTCGTTCGCCACTGCTGTCGTAGCACGCAGAGTGGTTGATTGGAGAGTGGAGGAGGAGGTGGAGACTCTATCGGATCACCGGTACATCCGATTTGAGATCTCCACTTCTCGCAGGCCGGCGGAACCCCAGAGGGTGCCGACCACGTTGCCGAGGTGGTCTCTCGGCCAGGTCGATCGAGAGCTTGTCAAGGAGGCCGCAATCGTGCAGCGGTGGGGTTCCGCAGCGAGGAGGGAGGGCGCCAGCGCAGAGGAGCTGGCAGGCCGGATGCGCAGTTCACTCAAGGAAGTCTGCGATGCGGCCATGCCTCGGACACGTATACTGGTGGTCGCCAGAAATCGCCGACCTTCGGGCGACGTGCTGTCGGGCACGGAGGGCCTACGTCCGCTGTCGAAGACGCAACGGCCTCGACACGGATTTGGAGGGACAGTTGCTGGACGCCTATCGCCAGCTGAAAAAAGAGCTGCAGCTGGCGATACGCAAGGCCAAGGAGAAGGCCAGGGAGGAACTTCTGGCGGGCCTCAATCGAGACCCGTGGGGGCGCCCGTACCGCGGTGTACGCGGGAAGTTCCGCACCCAAGGCGCCCCCGTCACCGAGACGATGCCGCCGGAACTCCTCCTTCGCCTGGTTGGGGAACTCTTCCCCCATCCAGGCGAGCACGTCCCTCCGCAGATGGCGCCCCGCTCCGTGACCGAAGACCCAGTGGTTTCACCACTGATTACGGAGCGGGAGATGGAGATGGCCCTCGGTCGCTTGAGGGCCAGGAAGACGGCGCCGGGTCCGGACGGGGTTCCAGGGCGTATTCTGTGCGACGCCCTGGAATACCTAGGTGCAAGGCTTCGAGCTATTCGACGAGTGTCTGTGCAGCGGGCAGTTTCCGAAGCCTTGGAAAGAAGGGAAGTTGGTCCTGTTGCCGAAGGAAGGTCGGCCGTTGGATTCCCCTTCGGCATACAGGCCAATTGTGCTGCTGAACGAGACGGGAAAACTCTTCGAGAAGGTCCTCGCAGCCCGTCTCGTTCAGCACCTCGAGGAGGTCGGCCCGGGTCTCTCGGAGGTGCAGTACGGATTCAGGGCGGGCCGATCGACAGTCGACGCCCTGAATGCCCTGAAGACTCGGACGACGGAAGCGGTGGCCCGGGGGCAGGTTGTCCTGGCTGTGTCGCTTGACGTGGCGAACGCCTTCAACAGTCTCCCTTTCGAGACGATACGGGAGGCACTCCGATACCATGGGGTGCCGACCTATCTGAGGAGACTGCTGGAGGCGTACCTCCAGGACAGGGAGATCCTCTGGGCGGGGGTCGATGGGAGGATCGTCCGGCATCGAGTGGGCTGCGGCGTTCCACAGGGGTCGGTCCTCGGCCCAATTCTATGGAACGTCGGTTTCGACTGGCTCCTGCGGGCTCCCGTCCTTCCCGGGATGGGGGTGTTGTGTTATGCTGACGACACTCTCGTCACGGCGATTGGACGGGACTTCCGGGAGGCGGCTCGCCTTGCCGAATTCGGAACGGCTCTCACCGTGGACCGCATGGGAATGCTGGGCTTGAGGGTCTCCATATCCAAAACGGAGGCCCTCCTCTTTCACGGTCCACGAAAAGGACCCCCACGAGGGGCGAGTATCACCGTCCAGGGGACGGTTATCAAGGTGCAGGCCCAGATGAAGTATCTGGGCCTGATCCTGGACGGTCGATGGAGCTTCGGGCAGCATTTTGTTCATCTCGGCCCAAGGCTCATCAACGCCGCTGCCGCTCTTGGTCGCCTCCTTCCGAATGTGGGAGGGCCGGGGTCGCTATGCCGGCGTCTTTATTCCGGCGTAGTGAGGTCGATGGCGCTGTACGGTGCCCCGATCTGGATAGACGCCCTCACCGCTAAAAATCGGGCTCTGCTGCGAAAGCCGCAGAGGGTCATAGCGGTGAGAGGCATCAGAGGGTACCGTCCGGTGTCGTGGACTGCGGCGACACTTCTCGCGGGTGATCCGCCCTGGGAGCTTCAGGCGGAGGTGCTCGCGGAAGTGTACCGGTTCCGGGTCGAGGCGAGGGACCGCGGCGACCGTCCAGGGTCGGCGGAGATCGGGCGGATCAGGGCTCTAGCCCAGCAAGCCCTGATCGCCCGATGGCAGGAGGATCTGGGGACTCCCACGGCGGGCCTAGCGACAGTGGAGGCGATCCGTCCCCACTTGAGTCGCTGGGTCGAGAGGAAGCACGGCACACTGTCGTATAGAATGACGCAGGTACTTACCGGACACGGATGCTTCGGTAAGTACCTGCACGGGATAGCGCGGACACGGCGTACCACACCCTGTACGAGTGTGCTGCGTGGGGGCCCCAGAGGCACATCCTTGCGGCGACTATGGGCGGAGACCTCTCGCTACCGAGCGTTATCAACACCATGCTCGGTAGCGAGGTGTGCTGGTCAGAGATGCGCTCCTTCTGCGAAAGTGTCATGTCGCAGAAGGAAGCAGCGGAGCGGGAGCGGGAAAAAAATGCCGCCGCTGACTCGCTCCGCAGAAGACGACCGGGGAGAAGGAAAAGGCGCTACGCGCATCTTCTCCCTCCGCCTCAATAGGCGCCGTAGGGACCAGGGGGGTCCCAGTACCCTGGGAATCCCCCCTAGCTGTTGAAGGCCCGTATAAGCGGGCCGACCGTCAGGGCGTCACGGTAGCATGCGTAAGCGATCCCGTGGCGTCCGCCGAAAGACGGAGAGGGTACCGCTGGTTTTTTAGTGGGTAAACCCGGTGTGCTTGGGCGCACTCGGCGTTCAGGGCTCCGGGGAGTCCCACACACCCCCCCACATTCCATCACGTGGGGGAAGCGCGTAAAGCGTTTTTCCAGCGTAATAAAAAAAAAAAAAAAAGCACACACTACATGCACATCATTCATTCATACAAACACACATACACACGCACGCACACAAACACCTACGTCACACTCGCCTCAGATCACTTTATTTATATTAATCAAAAGTTTCTTTAGTTGCTGATATAACATATGATGTTTTGGAAGAGTGAGTGGGTGGGTCCCTCTGACACGAGTATGTATCATACCATCTAGAGACTAGAGAGCCCTAACCTTAAACATGTATGCTGTAGTAAGAATAAAGAATAATAAAAATCTTATCTAAAAAACGATCATTATCAAGTACTCACAAAGGAAGACCTATTTTGAGTACCTATTAAGCGTAACAAATAGCGTTTCGGGGTTAAATTTAATAACACTAATTAAACATAATTTATTACACCAAAATAATTTGGTTTTAGTTAAATAAGCGAGAGAACGTCAATGTGAATAAATGTTTGGCATTCAATCTATTCTATACATCTGGCCTTTATAACAAAATTAATGTATTCCTTGCTTATTCTGCAAAGGTAATCTAATTAAAACGACCGTGGTTGCATTCTCTTAAAATTCAATCTGATTGATTTTCCTTGACTATTATAATTGCGATAAAAATAATTCATTTTTCATTTATCCTGTAATGTAAATAAATTCTAATGTCATAAGGTGAATATATTCCTATAGTTAATAATAGATATTTAGGAGATATATTTTAAATAGATAAGCTGATTAAAGTGGAAAATAGATGTCCATTGCCAACTTATAGTATAATATTGTGTTCTACTATGTATGAAAAAGTTTCGTTTCTTCAAAATATTGATTTCTCACATAAACATATATTTGGGTAAAATGAACACGCTTTCTTGTAATAACATTCATTTTAATTTTAATCTTTTTTATTTCCGCAAAAACGTTTTCACTCATTTTGGTGACATTATATTACTGACTATCTAATTTTGATTCGCTGATTATTTGTAATAATATCCCAGATTGGGCTCATAAAAAAATCTACATTTCTCCGTAATCTCAGTAAAAGCCCAGAATTGAATGTCCTGAAAAGATCTCGAAACTATTATCCTTTTCGTCGTTCTGATCGTTTTGTTGAAGATTGTTTTTTAACATATATTTTAAGGAATATGGAATGCACTTTAGTTCACCAAACTTCTATCAGAGTTAATTCATTCTTCTGATCACCAATTAGCATTGTAATTGTCGCGTTATTTTTGGTGTCAATACTTCATAAACTTTTTGTATAAGCGAAACAAGGAGCCTGAGAACTGCTTGCGTAGTTCCTAATGAGATTAACATTTACCCCAAATGGTCTACTACACTACATTGAAGTATGTTAGAACTATAACATATTAGGAAAAGATATATGTATGTATTAGGTAGTACATGTAATATATCTTTATTATTATTATTAATACAATCAAACAATATAGTCCATAATATAACAAAACTAAATACTTGTTGAAAAATGTATACTCTATACCTGGAATTTTCTACATTGAGTGAATTGTGTTAATGTTCTTCCTCCTAATGCTGTCGGATGTATCCATCACTCATCATCATCACCGTGGAGTTGTATTACTTGAAGTTTAAATGAAACATATTTTCGTGTCTCGTATAGTGCGAAGAATTTTGCTGATTCGACGAATCCTATCTATCTAAAAATGAGGCAGATTTTTGCTCAAATTATTATAGAACCCTTGCATTAATTTTCCAAACAGCTCGCATTCTTAAAAATAATTTCTATCCGATTACATCAGTAGATGGTTTCACTAATTTAACTGGTATTGCATAAAACAATAGGAATGCCATAATGTATGTGAGAAGACCTTACAGAACCTTGAACTTCCTGTCATTCTGCACGTGATGGTTTATTCAAAGAGAGCAGATCACATCATCTAGTCCCATTTGTATGGAAGCGGGGTAAGCGGTGATAATGACCGCTCGCGACTGTGAACTACGTGATTCGACAGCCACGATGTTTCTGTACATGGAAGTGGACTGTATGTCTAATATAGGAAAATACATGGATTATAAATTATGGAATGTAAAATGTATTGATTAAAAATGAAAATATAAATGTATATGATTAAAATTGAATAAAGTATTTGATAGAAACACTCATTATTAAAATATGTATGCTATTTAGCACAACCAGTCTCATTTATATATTTCACCTTATTTCTCATTGCATAGTATAAAATGAAGTCTTTACCGGACTCTGTCCCTATGTATGATTAGATCATTAAAATTACTCATTGGAATCGGTTTTTTTTAAGAGATAGATTGATTCAAGAGGAAGGTTTATGTGTATAATACATGCACAATTTAGTAGACACAAATTATTTTACAGGTTTCTAAAGTGATTTCGTCAATAAACACTGTTTTTGTGCTTACAATGCAAGCGCCAGTTAAACCCTACGAGATAGATCAATATCATGTAATAAGGTATTGTATACCTTACAAAGGTCTTTAATAAAGTCCAAGGTATTAGCATTGTACCTGTGCGAAGCTGGGGCGGGTCGCTAGTAGGTAATATATATTACGAACTTCTATAGCCAAATATAAAGATAAAATGTTTTTGTAATAAAAAATATTTGAAATATGAAATTAAATGTATACGACGTCTTTTGTCCAATAGTCAGTGAGACACTACAAACTCTATCGATAGTAGTAACTTCACACGCGTCTTTCTTCCCTTTTCTTTTAAATTAAAAAATATACAGGTCTCTCTCCATACAGTGTGAGCCTTTGTCGGGCCGGCGCACGGTGCGGCGTGCAAGCGAGCTGTAAACAGGGTCATCTCATTAGCGCACTCGTTCGTATGCGACCTCCACATGCAGTTCACTGAAGCCAGCTCCACATTGATGTATCACATTAAACGTATTTGCCATTTGAATGTTCACACATTGTATATAAACATAGTTGCAATAGTAATCACTTTGTAACGTGTTTCTGTGTCATACAATTTTATATGGAAATTTAAATTATTATTAATATAATATTAAAAAATGTTAATTTTTTCAAACTAAATTAACAATTAACTTGGCTGTAGGGCATTTCTTATGATATAGGTGGCAAACGAGCAGGTAGCTTACCTGGTGGAAAGTGACTACCACCGCCTATGAGACACGTACAACACCGGAAAAATACGTAGACTCTTTTCTTGAAAGAACCAAAGTCGTATCGAAAAAAACGTTGGGAAAATTGGTGCTGGTGAAATTTTGACTTTGCCTTGGTGTCATACATTCTACCACCAATCTGTAATACTTTATATTGTTGTGTTGTGGTATTAAAAGTGAGCCAACAAGTGTAAATAAAGGGAAATATTTCTTACTGTGGCCTACATATCTTATAGAAAATAAAGTATAGAATTCTAATTAAAATAAAAAATGTACCTATAAATTAATAACTATATACAAAAATTATGAATAGAAACTATTCACATTATGTTGCTTTTTAAAAACAATAAAATTCATCAATAACCTTTGAATCTAGATATCGAATTAGCTACGGTTGAATGAACTTTTACATACCGAACAAAACGTTCATTGCATTGGACAAATCGAAACGATGTTTAATGCATCGAAGGACGCTAGTTAAATTACAACAATTAGACGAGGAAGTTGAATTCGTGCGACTATAGACTAACTATCGACGGGCGCCAAGACACGGTGTTGTGAATTATTAAGCGTCACTTGAAATAGATACGCGTACCTACACAGGTGACGAATTGAGCAGTTAGAATAAATTTGTCCATTATTGTTGTTCAAATAACTAGAGTCTAGAATGATTATCTATAATAGTAAAACATATATAATTGAGAAATAACATGTTTGAAAAAAAATATATTTTTAAATATAAGTTTATAGGATAATATGTAAAAGTATTTTATGAAAATATAATCATAATATAGTTTTGATTAACAACAAACAACAACAGCCTGTAAATTTCCCACTGCTGGGATAGAGCCTCCTTTCCCATTAAGGAGAGGGTTTGAAACATATTCCACCACGCTGTTCCAATGCGGTTTGGTGGAATGCACATGTGGCAGAATTTCGAAGAAATTAGACACAAAGTTTTCTTTCGGTGTTTTCCTTCACCGCCGAGCACGAGATGAATTATAGACACAGATTAAGCACATATAAATAGTGGTGCTTGCCTGGATTTGAACCCGCAATCATCGGTTAAGATGCACGCGTTCTAACCACTGGACCATCTCTATGTAGCCGCGTGTAAATCTCTGGCTGTCAGGCTAAGATTTTCTCATATAATGTTCTTTGGATATAAGTTCTACCTAGAAGACACAACAACAAACTCAGTAGATGTATATAAATTGAAATTTTTATCATAACTATATATTGAATGATTATTTATTGATTATTTGTGTATTGTAATTAATAATATTAAATTTGATATATTATATCAATGACAACTTACTGGTGCAACAGGCGGCCGCTTAAAAATGTATCTTTTGTTGCTCTTACAAAGCGTTGTATAATCATTTTAAGACATTTTCCCACACCCAAAACAATTGCAGTTTAGAATCGTAAATTTTTTGATGAAAAGGACATTTCAACCGCTGAATTATAATACCATTGACCGGTAAACACTGTAGCTCCTCATCAATCGAATAAAAACCATATTTTAAAGAAACGATACATAACAAAACACAATTCATGACTCTAATAAGCCTGAGTGCTGTATTAATTTCCACGATTCCAGTAAATGAAACTCCGTATAAAACATAAATCTGAGGAAAACATGATAACAAAGGCGTTAACGTCGTGCGCGTTTGCAACCAGAATTACAAACGGGACGGGACGCGACAAGTCGACACGACTCACGAAATATCGTATCTGTATTTAATGTAAACTAAATTAACCCCGCAGGATAATCAAACAAGATTAACAATCAATAATCATAATATATGTATAATATTTGCAGTGTCACAATTTTTAGAAGCTGATTGGTACATAAACCTGATCTATAGGCTGAACCAAATCGCCGTTTGAATTCAAAACAAAAATATAGTAAGAAATTATACACGCCTAATTAAAATCACATACGTAGACATATTATAGTGGGTAAAAAAAAGTGCATTCTCTAATTCACTTTCACAAACCAGTACCTCTCATATATAGCTCATACATCCGACACTACTGGAAAAAGTTAATGTACAAGACCAACGGTTTTGACGTGCTTCTGAGACACGACAGTGTAAACATTTAAATTCAAAACCGCTAATTAGAATTTCTCCATAGTCTAGACCTGGGATTTTAATTTTCATAATCTGCGGACATATTGTCTAGTCACTAAACCAAACAAACAGATTATTCACTGAAGGACAATATTTGTAAAATATTTGGTTTGTTCAAGTACATGTTCGTACGGATAGCTTTGTTAAGAAATAATCGCAAGACCTCCCGAACATCGAGCGCTACCAAGAATTACCATACCGTGAGAAATAATCACACCATGCATTCCTTGAAGCTACCACCTGTTGCCAGCGTCGCTGCTTTGTTTCGCAAGACCTCCCGAACATCGAGCGCTACCAAGAATCACCATACCGTGGGGACCATTCAGTGATTTACCGATTTCGTATATAAATATGTAATTCAGACTACAGAACTTCACTTTTTGTTCTAACATCGAACAGACTGTCACGTATATTATAAATTAGAAATAATTAATTGTTAAATTAAATTATTTAAATAAACGTATAAGTTAAATTCGTTCGGTTTCATTCTGCATCCTCAACGGCAGCCCTACGTAATTGGCGCAGTCGGTAGGATGCTCGCGGAACGTTTCGCGTAGAAGATTTCCGTAATCGCGTGAAGCCCCGCCGTAGCTTGTCTAGCTGCTGCATCCGTAGCATCCGAATCTACGAGTAGTGCTGCACGAGAGGTATCCAGACATCGATAACGCAGAGAGACCGAAACATGTTCATGTGAGTACACTAGATTCTTTTTAGTGGTTGCTCAATCCTAGCCTAACTAACCTGTGTGTTAATAAAATTTGCCAAGATTTTTCATTTAAGAAAATCGAAGGAACCTAGGATAGTTATTAGTAGTAGGCAAACTTTCGTAGATAATAGAAGAGATATTAGTTTAAGTAGTATAGAAGAACAAACGGAAATGTCTGAGTTAGACACCATTTATAAAGCCTTAAGGTTGGTACCCGAGTTCGACGGGAACCCAAATGTACTTACTAGATTTTTAAAATTATGTGATCAATTGGTAGGACAGTTTTGTAGTGATAGTAGTAGTGAATTAAGTAGGTGTGCTCTTCTCAACGGAATTCTTAACAAAGTAACAGGCTCTGCTGCTCGCTTAATTAATTCTAATGGGATTCCATCCGACTGGCAAGGCATTCGAACTGCTTTAGTGAACAACTTCGCGGACCAACGAGATGAAACCGCTCTATATAACGATTTAGCTATTTTATCGCAAGGTTCTAGCACCGCGCAGGAGTATTATGAGCGTTGCCAGAATCTATACAGTACTATAATGACCTATGTAAGCCTGCATGATACCCTTGAGACCACCATTAATGCTAAACGAGATCTTTATCGTAAATTAACGCTTCAAGCGTATTTGCGAGGTTTGAACGATCCCTTAGGATCGCGCATACGTTGCATGCGCCCTGAGACCATCGAAAAGGCATTAGAATTCGTACACGAGGAGATGAATACTATGTACCTACAAAATCGGAACCAAAAATTACCTGACAAAAAATCTATAAATTCTATGTCCGTACCAAATCATTTTGTAAGTGCCTATAAAATGCCTAACCAACAGTTTTCAATGCCCACGCCTAAACCTTTTAACTTTAATATACCTGGCCCTTCACGCCCTCATTTCGTTCCACCATCTACACCGCAATGGAGACAGAATCGGTATCAACCCCGCCAATTCGGTCCAACACATACGCAACAAATTTTTAGATCGTCACCGCCAAATTATAACCCTCAACAAAATAACTTTCAAATAGGTTCACGTCTTAACCACCAAGCTGTTAACCAACCACGTCCTATGAGTGGAGTAAGCCATTATGTTACAAGACCATTGCCGCCTACACAACCAACAATTACAGGACATAACTGGGCAAAATCCGGGAACCCACCCCCTACGAACTACTTTAAATCTAAAGAAGTAAATTACAATAGTTTCATTGACAATTCTATATACGATGAATATGCCGATTATTACGATCCTTATTACGATATTAGCGAGTACGTAGAATACCAGCAACCCTATGAATATTCCGTACAGGAACCTTTAGAAAATTGTACAGAAACACCCCAAGTGGAAGCCGATAGCGTTAAAACAAACGAGCAGGATTTTTCGAAGGACCGGAAGTCCGACACCTTAAAATAGAAATTAATCTTCAAACCCAACGTCAGCTTCCGTACATTCAAATCGCATCACCTCCTATGAAACTATTAATAGATACAGGAGCAAATCAATCTTTTCTGTGTCCCGAGGTAGTGGAAAGATACTATAGTAACTTACCAGTAAATTACGATCCTTTTGAAGTTAAGAATATTCACGCCACCTCTAGAAATTACTATTCAATTACGTTACCTAGCTTTAAAGAATTTAATGATTCGGATAATACGACATTTTACATTTATAAGTTCCATGATTATTTCGATGGGCTTATTGGTACAGACCTATTAGATAAGTGGGAGGCTGTAATAGATTATAAGAACAAATTGCTAAAAACTAAAACCGCTTCAAATCCGATTAAGGTATATGATTCCCGCAACGCGAATTTGTATGAGGACATTATACCAGCGAATACTTCGAAATTACTTAGGATTCCGATAAATATTCATGACGGACATGCATTTATAGAAGAACAAACCGTTTCAAATTGTATTATAGGCGAATGCTTAACTACCGTTTCGAATAACAGGGGAATAGTTGAAGTAACCAATCCAAGTCGAAGCGACGTCATATTCTCTATGGACCGAGCAATCTCTGCAGAAATGTATAACGTACAGTGTACACCTGCCAATAAACAGCAAGATCGCATAAAAGAAGTAATTTCGCGTCTACGCACTGATCACTTAAATATCGAAGAACGTACGAACTTAGAGCTGCTTTGTGCGCAGTATGCCGATGTTTTCTACTTAGAAGGAGAGCCTTTAACTTTCACCAACAAAGTAAAGCACTCGATTAAAACAACTGATGAGGTTCCGGTTTACACAAAAAGTTATCGGTATCCCTATGTCCACAGACAGGAAGTACAAGAACAGATAGGTAAGATGCTAGAACAGGGAATCATTAGGCCTTCGAATTCAGCATGGAGCTCCCCAATTTGGGTTGTAGCTAAGAAAGCAGACGCGTCAGGGAAAGCTAAATGGCGTATAGTAGTTGATTTCCGAAAACTCAATGAAAAGACCGTAGACGACAAGTATCCCATTCCTAATATAGCCGACGTATTAGATAAATTAGGTAATTGCCAATATTTCACAACCTTAGACCTTGCTAGTGGCTTCTATCAAGTAGAAATGAACCCCCAAGATATACCTAAAACAGCTTTTAATGTTGAACACGGCCATTTTGAATTCTTACGCATGCCTATGGGCCTTAAAAATAGTCCATCCACTTTTCAGAGAGTCATGGACAATGTGTTGAGAGAGCTACAGAATACTATTTGTCTAGTATACCTAGATGATATAATAGTATTTAGTACATCCCTTCAGGAGCACATAATTAACCTAGAAAAAGTATTTAAGAAATTACGTGAGTCAAATTTTAAAATACAGATGGACAAATCAGAATTCCTAAAACTAGAAACGGCGTACCTTGGGCATGTTATTAGCAAGGATGGTATAAAACCTAACCCTGACAAAATATCGGCAATTAAGAATTACCCCTTACCTAATACCCGTACAGAAATAAAACGCTTTTTAGGATTACTTGGTTATTATAGAAAATTCATACCAGACTTTGCTAAAATAACCAAGCCTCTGACCCAATGCTTGAAGAAAGGTTCCAAAATTGTCCAAGATCAGAATTATATCCAATGCTTTGAAAAGTGCAAAACTCTACTTGTCAATGATCCGATCCTTCAATATCCGGACTTTTCAAAGGAATTTATACTCACAACAGATGCTTCGAATTTAGCAATTGGAGCCGTTCTTTCTCAAGGCCCCATTGGATCAGATAAACCAATAGCATACGCATCGAGAACGCTTAATTCAAGCGAAATAAACTACAGTACGATAGAAAAGGAATTACTCGCCATTGTGTGGGCAACGAAATACTTTCGACCCTATCTTTTTGGTAGGAAGTTTAAGATTATGACAGACCATCGGCCTTTGCAATGGGTAATGAACATGAAAGAGCCCAATTCGCGCTTAACACGTTGGAGACTACGCCTAAGTGAATATGATTACACAGTCATTTATAAACCAGGGAAAATTAATTCCAACGCCGACGCCCTATCACGAATAGAAATCCATAATGAAGAGTCTAGTTCTATTGTCGTTAACATCTCAGACAAATCTGATTCAGAAAGAACCAGAAGTATCGACTCAAGAACCGACAGTATTCATAGCGATGCAGAAAGCCCTATACTAGAAGTCCCTATTACTGATGATCCCCTTAACAAATTTAGCAGACAAATCGTATTTAACGTTGTTGGCGATATTAAAAGTAGACCTCACATAACTCACCCTTTTGAAACTTACACAAAAACTTGCATACAAATCTCCAAATCAAACCTAGAACAAGATGTAATAGATGCCATAAAAGAATACGTTACACCACGTATAAAAACAGGAATCTTAATTAATCCCCCGCTTGAAATGTACAAAATTATACCGGTTATACAAAAGTATTTCAAAAATTCCGCAATGAACCTAGTTCTTTCCAAATTAGAAGTTGAAAACGTTAAGGATTACCTAAAGCAACAAGAAATTATTAAGAACTATCATGAAGGCAAGACGAACCATAGAGGCATTAATGAATGTTGTTTAGCTCTGTCTAAACGTTATTTCTGGCCAAAAATGAAAAACCAAGTGACAAAATTCATTAATGAGTGTCTTATTTGCGGTCAGGCAAAATATGACCGAAATCCTGTAAGACCTAGATATGAAATTGTACCACCACCTACCAAGCCTATGGAAGTTGTACACTTGGATTTATTCAGCGTAGATAGTAACAAGTACCTAACAATTATCGATGCATTCTCGAAATATGCACAAGCATATTCTTTGAGAGATGCTACAGCCGTTAGTGTAGTTCAGGCTTTATTAAAGTTCTCTTCCCATCATGGTATGGCTCTTAAATACATTACGGATAATGGCCCTGAATTTACAAATCAACTATTTTCTGAATTCATTAAATTACACAAAATTGAACATCATAGAATATGCCCCAATACACCCAATGAAAATGGAATGATAGAACGCTTTCATAATACCCTACTCGAACACTTGCGTATCTTAAAATTAGAACACCGCAATGAATCCGTTACCAACCTTATGACGTACGCTGTAATGGCATATAATAGTTCAATCCATTCTTTCACGAAATGTCGCCCAATAGAAATAATTACTGGTCATTTAGATCCGCGAGATCCTTTAGACATGAATATAACAGAGCACCTATTGCAGGAATATATACTAGATCACCGTAAGCGAATGTTAAAGGTATACGAAATCATTAATGAAACCGCCCTTCAGCGTCGTACTGAAATAACCGAGAACATTAATAGAAATCGCGAGCCTGAGCAAACATATGCACCTGATCAACGAATCTATGTCAGAAATCCCCTAGCTAATAGACAGAAATTAGCTGCCCGCTATACGAACGATACGGTTGTAACAGATTTACCTATACATATTTATACAAAGAGAAAGAGAGGACCCGTACCCAAGTCGCGCCTGAAACGGGTACCTAATAGTGCTCGTTTGTTACAGGATACAGAAAACACTACTCGCGTTAATGCTGGCTCAGATCCTGAAGCTGGGACAAGCAGACGTGATAACACTTGAAAGCTTAAAAAATGGACCGGGTATTCTCCCCTTCAACCTAGGACCTACTAGAATAATTTCCCATTTCCATTCTTTTGTTCAAATTATAAATTTAAATAATGTGCGAAATAGGTTAGAATCCGTTCGAGAGAAGTTAAGCAACCTAGCACCTGACTTAAATAATAAAACTTCGTTACTTTACGCCCCGCATATCAAATTTCTTGCAACGAAATTAAATGACATGTCAGAGCAACTGTTAACCTTTCAAGGAAAACGTTCAAAAAGAGGCCTCGTTAACGGTCTTGGTTCCATAATCAAAAGTATCTCCGGAAATTTAGATTATACGGACGCACTAAAGTACGAAAATGCCATTGCTATTCTACAAAAGAACGAAAATAACTTAGCCATTGAAATAAATCATCAAATAAGTTTAAGCAAGCAGTGGGCATCTCAGAGTTCAAATGTTACAGATAGGATAGTAGAAAACCAGAGGAAAATAGAGAACATTATTAAAACCATCTTAGATAATGATGTTAGGAAAGAAGAAGATGCAATTAAGTATTTTCATTTAGCCCAGCTACTTACAATACTAGGTGATGACATAGACAATTTGTCACAAGAGTTGTCAAAACTACAGAACCTATTGGCATTCATAAGAGCTAAAAGCATCCATTATTCCGTTCTCGATTACGACACTTATATAGTTATGTTAAATAAACTAAAAGGTTTATACAATTCAAATGTAGTGCTAGATATTAATTTTAGGGAATATTTAGATCTATTAAGATTAGGATATTATTATAAAGATAATGATATAATCTTGGTAATTAAGTTTCCAATCATGAATCCCAATAACTACATCCTTTACAAATTGTCCTTAGCCCCTAATAGTAATGATAAAATTATAATCCCTACCTATCCATACGTAGCAATTAACGAGAAAGATCTACTGTATATAGAGACAGAATGTCCGAAGTACAGTCACGGTCATCTTTGCGAGGACAACTTAAACCGACACTATGGAGAGCAAACGAGCTGCATTCAACATCTTATACTCCGGCAACATATCCATGAAACCTGTCGGGTTACTCCAGTAATCTTATCTTCTCAAGCCATGGAACAATTGGATGATCGTCACTATGTTCTGAGCTTTCCCAACTTAACGAAAGTTCATTTAACCTGTTCTCAAGATCAATACAAAAACCTTCTCGGAAGCTATCTAGCTGAAATACCTAAAGGGTGTGCTCTACAAACGTCCATCTTCACCATCACTAACCACCATGATCAAGTAAAAGGACAAGTTTTGAAAATGTTGAATATAGAATATAGTAATGAAGATCCATACAAAGCGACAGCGAAGAACATCTTGAAATTGAACAGTATAGATTTGACTCACTTACATTCAACCAATACCAGGATTGCCTCTCAAGAACCAGTGACTTTGGAATTGTCGAACTTAGACACGCTCTATCACACGACTATACCTGTCTACCTACTCATCGGTGCATCAGTACTCACTATTAGCATCGTCCTCATTCGTCGCAAATGTATGCATTTAAGAAATACCAACCAGAAGGACAATGAGGCAACCAGAACACAAGAAGTCCAGGACAGCCCCAGAGATCCTATGTCTCTATCAGCACTATTTTCGACAAAAGTCTCCAAATAGCTGCTGATCCTGCGGAGGGAGTTGTTAAGAAATAATCGCAAGACCTCCCGAACATCGAGCGCTACCAAGAATTACCATACCGTGAGAAATAATCACACCATGCATTCCTTGAAGCTACCACCTGTTGCCAGCGTCGCTGCTTTGTTTCGCAAGACCTCCCGAACATCGAGCGCTACCAAGAATCACCATACCGTGGGGACCATTCAGTGATTTACCGATTTCGTATATAAATATGTAATTCAGACTACAGAACTTCACTTTTTGTTCTAACATCGAACAGACTGTCACGTATATTATAAATTAGAAATAATTAATTGTTAAATTAAATTATTTAAATAAACGTATAAGTTAAATTCGTTCGGTTTCATTCTGCATCCTCAACGGCAGCCCTACGTAATTGCTTAAATAATAATTTACACTACACGACAACAAAAGATTATTTTAACTCATATTTTTTACAAAGTTTATACTATTTTATAAAATTCCTTTACATGAACAACGGCGAACAATTTATCTCGCCGTGTAAGATAAGACGGACAGATTTCGCTCAATCACTTATTTGTAAACATATCACGAATTCATTGGCATTCTTCACGGCGGATGCTTAATTTAAATCCCTTTTCGAGTACATTTTATAATAGACTCGAATTATGTTTTACTGATGATTATTATTATATTGTTAAAGTAATACTTCAATGTTAATTAATTTAGCTACGTTATAGCCGTTGATCTTGTGAAAAAAAAGAGTAAAACTTAATATAAAGCAGAAAAAAGATATCTTATTCCTTAATAATAAAGAAAGGAACGCCATACGAAACTTCCCAGCGCTTAGATGCTCTGCACTGCTCATTGCTTGCTCTGAGGAACAGGACATGGATATCTCAATAGCCGCTGCAGATTTTAGTTTATCTCAACTAGATCTACATATTATATCTAATTATATTTTTGGATAAATAAATATGAGACAACATCACATACATCACTCTGATCCCAATGTAAGTAGCTGAAGCACTTGTGTTATGGAAATCAGAAGTAACGACGGTACCACAAACACCCAGACCCAAGACAACATAGAAAACTAATGGTAACCCTACATCGACTCGACCGGGAATCGAACCCGGGGCCTCAGAGTGGCGTACCCATGAAAACCGGTGTACACATCACTCGACCACGGAGGTCGTCAAAAAATATCGTCGTCGATAAAGTCTTTTCTATTAAAAAAAAACCGCTATTCTTTCGTTAACACATAAATAGTGTCCAATTTTATG
The DNA here is from genome assembly GCF_905220365.1 of Vanessa cardui. NCBI lineage: Eukaryota > Metazoa > Arthropoda > Insecta > Lepidoptera > Nymphalidae > Vanessa > Vanessa cardui. The sequence continues at coordinate 8,769,377 of NC_061143.1, forward strand.
TGTATCGTATAATAACTGTGAATTGGTGGCTTAGGGCTCGATGTATTGTAACCACTTTTTAATATTACATGTCGTATTTTTACTGCGTTTTAATTGGGTGAGACGTATTGTCATCCCTTTTAGTAGGATGTGTCGTATTGTAACCGCGTTTAGTCATATGACGTATGACGGTATGACTTACTCTAAGCGCATTTCAGTAGTGTCAGATATGGTAACCGCATTATAAAAAAAATTAACACTGAAAAAAGGAAAAACCGAGATGACTGATTTTTGTTTTATGTACGAAATCATTATTCGGTAAATAAAGACAAAAGATCTTTTAAAATTTTCTGTTAAATTCTTAGAAGCGGGATACCTTTTTAGATACCGATAAACATATCGGTAATAAGTAGCATTACTGTATAAGTTAAAGAATAATTAAACTATATAGAAAATAATATACTATCCGTCTATAAATAAAATGAAGTGACTAATTCCGAGACAGTCTATACTGAGTATTCTAAGTTAGTTGAACAAGGAAAAATAAAATAAAAAAGGTTGTTCTTATTGAAATAATTTAATCACATTTTTTATTGTTTTAATTTTCTTTTACTTTATTAAGATTAATCTAAAAACTTGTCTGTTTCAAGGGAAAAACGTTAAATACGTTTTCGTTTTGTAGAAAAATAATTATGTTATTTCATTGCTTCCTTTAGTCTGATAAGTTATTAAATAAATATAAAAAATCTATTTTTAATTCAAAACTTGTATACATTTCTAAGCAAAAATTTACATTAACATATAAAATACTTCATTCTTATATACATGCTCCTTTGACTCGAAGTATATATAATTAATAAATTGTACAAAGTTTTTAAAACTTTGTACGTAATACTTTAAAAGTAAAAGCACGTTTTGTACATTGTAGTATGGATAAGTTATATAATTTACATATGCGTCACGGTATAATTATTGCAATTACATTAAATTTGACAATAATTTAAATTAACACAAACGCAGGTGGGTTTTCACGAGCAAACCAAATCATTTTCTGCCCATTTTAATTAATCATCTGTAACAAGAAACAAACATGGATTAAGAATGAGTTGCATTTTGATCATCACTATTATATTTGAATTATTAGCCCCAAATAAAGTTATAACTTAATGAAGTATATTTTCATATACATTGTCAATATTATTTTAATGTCATTATCAATTAAATATGAAGTTAATAGCCACTACAGCTAAGCCGCTGTTATGTAATATAAGGTTTGAACATTACAATGTATGTATTCCTTCTCAATATATTGAAATAATGCACAATTTAAATTAAATACTTATTTTATTCACTTATCCAATGTGAATTCACAAACTCAAAATAGAATTATTAAAAATCTTATCGGCTTCAGTTTGCATATTTCTGTATAGTACGACACAACTTAGATGTCGCATCGGCAAAATTCGTAAAACCGATCACATTCGAATTAAGTACACTATCCCAAATTATCAAAATTTATTTCTCATGCGAATATGATATTTACACAAACGTAATAACTTGTAATATCATATGACCTAATATATCCGTCAATTTGACGCGTCGATTTACACACACTTGTTTTCTCTGACGCGCGAATCTATAGCGACGAATAGCGTCGAATGGCGCGATAGGGAGCTATTTCTATTGGTTGTGTAAATCGTCAGTAATCGGTTTTAATTTCATTCCATTACATTTTCCGATGCTACATCTAATTTGTGTCGTACTATATGTATAGTACGCGTCAAATTGACGAATATATTCGGTCATATGATATTACAAGCTATTACATTTGTGCAAAGATCATATTCGCATGAGAAATAAATATTGATAATTTGGGATAGCGTACTTAATTCGGATGTGATCGGTTTTACGAATTTTGCCGATGCTACATCTAAGTTGTGTCGTACTATATGTATGTATTTATATATTCGGTATTCGCACGGGTGTGTGGTGCGGGCTAGGGCGGCGGCGCCAGCGGCACCAGTAGCGGCTCGCGCGGGCGGCGCGCGCGGCGGGAGGGGCGCGCGGGGCGGGTGGCGGCGCGCAGGCGCGGCCGTCCGGGACCACGGCGCCCACGCATCTCTGACCCCGCTGACACCTCTATCGCCTCAAGCGGCGCATCTGACTCGAGGAGCGCTGCACCTGAATTTTATAATTATCACATGTCAATCTTTTTAACTTGGTGGTAGGGCTTTGTGCAAGCCCGTCTGGGTAGGTACCACCCACTCTACCGCCAAATAACAGTACTCAGTATTGTTGTGTTCCGGTTTGAAGGGTGAGTGAGCCAGTGTAACTACAGGCACAAGGGACATAACATCTTAGTTCCCAAGGTTGGTGGCCCATTGACGATGTAAGGTAATATATCTTACAGTGTCATTGTCTATGGGTGATGGTGACCACTTTCCTTCAGGTGGCCCATATGCTCGTCCGCCAACCTATAACATAAAGAAAAAAAAATTCTTTATTATGTCTCAAATATCTTTAATTTTAATCGTATACCACATTTAACTGAGATTTTGATGAACTTTGATCCCCTTGTCATGCATGCTTACCTGCGGCCACAGCGGATGCATTGTCGGTGTGCGGGCGCGAGGGGGCGTGTCGCGAGCCACGCGGGCGGCCGCGCCGGGCGCCTCGGGTCGCGCGCCGCACCGGCGGGGAGAACGCTGCGAACACGAAAGTCATCATTTGTACAAACTATCTTTACTTGAAGTGTTTAAATGTTTATACTAAAAGTAAATAGTTTATAAAATTATAATTAATAGAGCTACTGAAGACGTGATCATTTTTTGACTGAAGAATGTCAAAAATAATAAAGTTTCAAATATTACTCATATTATTCCGTTTCGGTAACCATTAAATGTTGATACTAAAAGTAAATAGTTTATAAAATTATAATTAATAGAGCTACTGAAGACGTGATCATTTTTTGACTGAAGAATATCAAAAATAATAAAATTTCAAATATTGTATTACTCATATTATTTCGTTTCGGTAATCATTTATTACAATATACAGAAGATATTAGTCCACTCACGCAAGGGTTGCGGCGATGCGTCGACGACAAGGTGGTCGCTGTCGTCGTCCACTTGCAGCGGACTGCCCGGCTCCGACGCCGAGTCGCGCGGTCGCTTCGGTTCCACCACCGCTGGTTGCTGAAACAATATTAATATTTATCATTCACCTGTTTATTTTTCATTTTTCTTTAATAATTCCAACAGTTGAACTGTATTTATACGAGTACAATACACATACATACGTATACATAATTGCTTTTTTTTTTTTTTATTGGTTCATAAAACTGGTTACAATCCTTAGATAAACTTAATATAAACATGGCCTTAATATAAACATGAACATAGATTGAAGCTTTCTTGATATGAACACAGCATGCGTACATATATAAGTATCATGTGGTGTACAATCAAAATTTTAAATAACTAAAGTTAAACTAGGCATTTATATAAAAATATATAACTAAAAATAATAATACATATAATAATATAATAATACAACTGCAATAATAAAATAAGAGAGAGAAAACTACTTAGCTAAATATTTACAATGTAAGAATTTGTTTTTTAAAAGAAGTTAAAGAAGCATTTGAAATATTATTAAGAAAACAATGTTGAGGGAAAAACTGACAACAGATGCAATAACAGACAAATAACAAAGTATCAAAATGGAGGTCTTACTGTTGGTAGGATTCCCATTTTCCTTTTACGTTCTCTTTCTTCCATAATTTTTTTCTCTTCAGATTTTTGACGATCTATAAAAAAAATACATAATAATTATTAAAGATTACTATTTACATGAACATATTATCATTATCTTAGAAAATATTAATAAGCCAAGTTGAAAGTATTAATAAATATATTTTTATTAAGATATTTCTAGAAATCAAAACCCAAAACCAACTCACATTTCAGCTCAATTTCTTCATCGTCTAAGAGGAGAGATACAACCTCTTTAGGTTTAAGCGTATCTGGCTTAAAGTTACCCCCACTTATGACCATCCTTTGAATCTGAAAATATCAAATTAATCATTATTACACAAGTAATCTAAGAGTTATATCTAGGCTAACCGTCACTAACAATTAATTATCATAACAGATGGGCAACTAAAATGGGCAAATGTATGCAAATTTTTACTTGAAATATGATAATTACAAATGAATATTTTTAGCGTTATTTTTGAAGTAATTTAGTATATAGTAATTATAGTTAATATAATATCAGAAATACTTACTTCACTCTTTTCTCTTGCCCTCTGCATAATACGTTCTTCTATCGTTCCCTTGCAAATTAGCCTGTACACTGTGACTTGCTTCGTTTGGCCTAAACGATGCGCGCGGTCCATTGCCTGCTGGTCTACAGTGGGGTTCCAGTCGGAGTCGTAAAATATTACCTACGAGAAAAAGTTAATTTTCAGTAAATACAATTCTTTCTTGATTTCCTTGAGTAGTGAAGTTTACATAAATTTATAACTTGGGTTGTAAGCAGCGTCATCACTCACAGTGTCCGCAGCGGTGAGATTAATGCCCAGTCCGCCAGCACGCGTCGATAGTAGAAATACGAATATATCAGCGCGAGCCTATAACAAATAGAAAAAAAATAACATTTGCATTAAGTTAAGTATGTTTCAATTGTAGTTTGTAGTAAATAACAAAGATTAGGTCTTAAGGGGTTGTATACATATTATATAAATTTGTTGTTGTATTGTCACTTGCCTGAAAATCAGCTACCATGTCTCTACGAGCTGAAATTTTACTCGAACCATCTAACCGCATGTATTTATGTTTACGATGCCACATGTATTCCTGTAAATTATAATTAACAAAATATTGAAATAAGTTACATATAAAAAAAATTAATAGAATTTAGTCTAAATACACATTGATTGAAATAAGTAACAAACGTGAGAGAAAATAAAAGTTTTATAAGATTCTTTTACGAAAACATTAGTAACTATGTAAACACAAAACAGTCACCTCTAATAAATCAATCATCTTCGTCATCTGGCTGTATATAAGTACACGATGTCCGCGCTCCTTTAACCTTTTCAGTAGCGAATCCAGCACAGTCAGTTTTCCCGCGTCGCTCACCAGTTGATTTTTATCTGTACATACAAATAAATAAATATATTTGGACAACATCACATACATTACTCTGATCCCAATTTGAGTAGCTAAAGCACTTCTGTTACGAAAAATCAGAAGTGACGACGGTACCACAAAACAACTTAGTAAACTAACTTTTTTTATATCGACTCGGCCAGGAATCGAACCCGGGACTTCAGAGTGGCGTACACATGAAAACCGGTGTACACCCTACTCGACCACGGAGGTCGTCGAATTCATATATACAAACTGTACTAGAACCCGCTGAGATGATTATTGCAAAGTTAAATAGTATATTGTTAGCGATAAAAACATCACCGGTGTTGTGGTCACGTGTCCTACTATCGTAAAGCTATAAAAGAGCATGACAAAGGGGGGATCGGACACTTTTTCTTGAGCACTCGTAACGTACGAGACGAGACCTTTTTTTTTGTAGTCCTAATCTTTTTTCTATATTTTTGTGTGTTTATTAGAATAATAATTGCTAGAACATTTTTGTAAAGTTTTGTTTGTTGATTTAAAGATATTCTTATGAGAGATTTAATAGTTTTGTTTTCATTCGTATTTAAGTTTAATTGTTAAATTGATTATAAATAAGAAACCTTTTAATTTTGAGTAGTTTTATTTTTTTTAATTTAATTATTTGCTTTTTGATAACAATATTATTATTATTTGAAAGAGAACTAGTTAGAATAAGTGATGTTACGAGTGATTCACCTGGCACCTGCAGCGAGGCCCATCCGGCGGGCGGGCGAGCGGCGGCGACGAGGCGCGCCAGCGTGCGCGCGCCCGCCGCGCTGTCGCCGTGCTCGTGACGCCGCGCGTGGTGGGCGAAGCTGCGCGACGACGCGAACGCGACGCGCGTGAAGGCGCTCACCTGAGTTTGAAAATGGAACTCCGATACAGTTTACTATTGTATTATTCTTTATACATCTATACTAGTATAGTATGACACAAATTAGATGTAGCATCGGAAAATGCAATTGAATGAAAATAAAACCGATTACTGCCGATTTACACAACCAATAGAAATAGCTTCCTATCGCGCCATTCGACGCTATTCGTCGCTATAGATTCTCGCGTCAGAGAAAGCAAGTGCATGTAAATTGACGTGTCAAATTGAGGAATATATTAAGTCATATGATATTACAAGTTATTACGTTTGTGCAAAGATCATATTCGCATGAAAAATAAATATTGATAATTTGGGATAGCGTACTCAATTCGGATGTGATCGGTTTTACGAATTTTACCGATGCGACATTTAAGTTGTGTCGTACTATATTATAAACGTGAAAGTAACTGACACGAGTCGAGATGGCCCAGTGGTTAGAACGCGTGCATCTTAACCGATGATTTCGGGTTCAAGCCCAGGCAAGCACCGCTGTTTCATGTGCTTAATTTGTCTATATAATTCATCTCGTGCTCAGCGGTGAAGGAAAACATCGTGAGGAAACCTGAATGTGACAAATTTCATACAAATTCTGCCACATGTGCATTCCACCAACCCGCATTGGAACAGCGCGGTGGAATATGTTCCAAACTTTCTCATCAAAGCCTCCCTTGGCTCTGGAGTTTTAAAAAGCAGGCTACTTTTTAAAAACGCGAGCGAAGCCGCGGGCGGCAACTAACTTGTACGTAATAACTTAATTCTAAACTTAGATTTTTCATCAAATTAGGAATATAAAAATTCTACTGACACTGAAATTACTTTTAGTACTACTTATTGTATGTATAGCACTAAGTTTTTGATATACAACCTGACAATATGGTTTTAAATTAGTTATCATTATTCTGAAAATCACCTTCTGTTGTGCTGTGTACAGGAATGCCGGTAGCGGTGTAGGCACATCCGTATAGACGACAGGTGGTCGCTCGACGTGCTCGAATTCCGGCAGCTCTACTGGTTGCGTAACCACTGGTATCACGCCACCCTCTTCAGTTTTTATTTCGCTTAACATCTCAGGCTAAAATAAAAAAAAAAGAATAATGGATTTGGCTATTAAATCATAGTCGAAGCATTAGACCTGTCTAATATAAACAATGTCATAAGGCATTGGGTCTTACAAAATGACTTATCAATAAATAGGTCTTTAATAATGTTTACTGGCTATATAGGTTTTTCTTCTTTTTTCATTTGTGTGTCAAACGAGTTTACTTGTATTCTAGATTAGTCTCGAATAAGTTAGTACGACAGTAAAAATCCTTTGACATCGTTACATTTTGTTTGCTTTTCAAAATTAATCTATAGTATATAATATATATATAATATAGTATATAAGTATATAATTTAATCAAGTTTTCTAAAACCATACCTGTCCCTCAGTCTTTAAGTTCTTTGTCCGCAGAGCACGATGCTCGATCGTCTCCTGCATGTAATGCACAACTTGTTCTGTGTGCGCGTAGAATGGACCCCCTGTTAAATTTATAAAAAACATCACAATTTGCAATCATAATAGTATAAGAAGCACATTATACGTATATAGTGTTGTTGGCTAACTATGACTTTGAAATAAAATAATATGTTAACTAACCTTCAATCCAAAGCGCATCAGTAAAAAGAAATTCCCTCCAAAGTAGACTATCGTGTTTCCTTCGTTTCAATATATTTCCATCAGGACATATTAACAGCATATCTTTGCTATTCACTCTATCGTAGTAATCCCCATATACTTCTGTCTCGCTCTCTTCCTGTTTGACACAACTCTCCTCAACACGTCGCCACCAATTCTGTCTATGTCGGAGTTTCTCATATTTTTCTAAACAATTTTCTATATGTAGCATACTGAAAAAAGAAATCAAGATTTGAGTGAAATTTGATAAAGTTATTGAAATTTTAAAAAAATATGAAAAAATAAACAATATCCTCACATATCATAAAATAAAGTCCTAGCACTGCGTCTACGTATATAGATTTTTATAAGATTTTCCCTATGGACGAAGTGATCTATGAGGAAGGTCTAGAGGCATAAATTGATTACTATTTTGTGTAAATTGACTTAAATATGATGATATTGTCGGAAAAAAAATTACCGAAAAATAGAAATGTATATTATGACCGTATGTCCTTATTATACCCGTGCGAAGGTTGGTCTGATGGCCAGTTAAATTATATATTACCGAAGTAGTAAGCTATTAGATAAGAATTATTATTCATATACTTACGCATACAACCATCCGCACACCATCACTCTGTACAGTTCCATAGGAGACAGATCCATGAACCTCGTAAATGCAAAAATATTGCTAATATCACTTTTACAACTTCTGTGCACATACTCCGGTGTTAAAATCGACATTTTGTTGTATAGAATGTGTCGTTTCGACGGTATAGATCGCAATAGGATACCATCTTCAGCTATCAGCTTTGGTAGGTGATAATCATCCACTTGCATAGCGAACGGCGATCTTACATCTCGCCTTTCAAACAATTCCGGATGATTGCATACCTAATGGGTAACATAAATCAAAAAGCAATTTAAATTTTGTATCAATACATGAAAAATATATAGCACTGGAATAGAAAGTGTAGTTATTGTTGTATTGTATTACATTTTTTATTAAGTTAGAGTGTAACTATTCAGTACAATAAAATATATATATTTATAACACAAACAAAGAGAAGGGGTTTTTTCAGACATCATATATTAAAAGGTTGGTTGCGAGATTACAATTTTAAACGTCTTCATTATTTTTTAAACACTGTGTAATGTGTTGTAAGTTATAAGACATACATATAGTTAAATATTATAATTACCTTTCTAAATTGCATAACTAAGTTCATGAGGTTTGATGTGAAATTTTTATCTACATTATGACCAGATTCGGCTCCAACTGAATAATGTAATAATTCTTCTATTTTTATTTTTTTCTTAAGAGCTGAAAAATAAACAGTTTAAAAAAACTACTTATCAAAACACCACTAATAGAAAAATATATGAAAAGACAATACATAACTCTACCTTACCTATATACAAGAGTTTTTGTCTTATAGTTAAAGGGCAGTGAACCATAATCTCAATCTTATCCGACAATTCATTCTCGACATCCTTTTTGATACGTCGCAACATAAATGGTTTTAAAATCATATGTAATCTGGATAAATGCTCTGAAAAATTATAGTTACTTTCAATTTACACCATTTTCACACACTAATGATTTTATATTAGCTTTTCGGTATGGCTAGATGAAAAATAAATTAATATGGTGTTGCCAAAGTAAAAAAAAAAACAAAATATTTTACTAACTCTCATCTATAGTTGTTTTGTTTTCAGCGTGACTTTCAATGTCCTTGGAGAACCATTCATTGAACTCGTCGTGTGAATCGAACAACGTCGGCATAATGAAATGCAAAAGAGCCCATAGCTCAGCCATACTGTTCTGGATAGGAGTACCTAAAAAAAAAGAGTATTCAATCATAAATGTTGGGTTAATTTAAAAATATGTATTCAGAATTGAATAATGTTTCTTTAAAACTGGGTTCTTCTATCTTCTAATACAAAATATTACTTTTAGGCGGAAGGAACCTAAATTATAAGAGAAAGCACAATCCTCTATAATCTCATTTTGTAACTATTTTATCATCTCATACAATAAATTTAAAGCTGTCATTGTGATTGGACATTTTCCTCCATTATAATAAATTCTTGTCCACTTTAGTTAGTAAGTTTAGAAGAATGAGCATTATATTTAAATTAAATTTCTTATTTACCGAATCAACTTACCGGACAGCAGAAGTCGATTCCTACAGCTAAATCCAAGCAGCAACTTCCATCTCATACTAGCAGAACTTTTTATTGCTTGAGCCTCGTCCAATATCATGTATTGCCAAGACACGCGGTTCAAATATTTCAGATCGGACACGACTATCTGATACGATGTGACCACCACGTGGAACGCAGCTTGGCGCGTATGTAAGTCTTTACGTTCCCAAAATTGACGTAAAATTTTACGCTCACTAGGACTGCCCCAGTATGGAACCTGTAAAATAATTTTACAAAATATATTTTAACTGATCTTGTCTAGTTAGGGCTACAATTGGTTATGAATTTGGATGCCTACCCATAGAAGTAATTTACATTTGGTAGTTTAATTAAGATTTCATATAAGTCATATATTATGACTATAAATGTAAATTGATTCTTTTGTAAGGCAGGATGAATTGTAAAACTTCAATGAAACTTATAATTTATTGCCAAATTTAATGAACATACATATATTTACTTGGTGGTAGGGCTTTGTGCAAGCCCGTCAGGGTGGGTACCACCCACTCATCAGTTATTCTACCGCCAAATAACAGTACTTAGTATTGTTGTGTTCCGGTTTGAAGGGTGAGTGAGCCAGTGTAACTACAGGCACAAGGGACATAACATCTTAGTTCCCAAGGTTGGTGGCACATTGACAATGTAAGGAATAGTTAATATTTCTTACAGCGTCATTGTCTATGGGTGAGAGTGACCACTTACCATCAGGTGGCCTATATGCTCGTCCGCCAACCACCATATAAAAAAAAATACCATAAAAAAAATATATCCGCAAGACAAACGACCAAAGGAAATTGGATACCAACCACTTTAAAGTCTGGCACAAAGCGCTGCATCTCCTGCTGCCAGTTGTGCAGCGTGGACGCAGGAGACACCACGAGGAACGGCCCCCACACACCAAGCCGCTCCGCCACGTGGCACAGGAACGCTATGCACTGCACTGTCTTGCCAAGACCCATTTCATCTGCCAGGATGCCGCTGATACCCTGATGAATGAATGATAAGCATGCTATTGTGATATAGACTAATGATGTGAACACTATTCCTCTCGATCGATTACCACACATGAAAGACGCGAGCGCAGGACATATTATAAGAGAGCAAACATACACTCTCCAATCTCTCTCAATATCACAATATTCAATGGGACTGGAAAAATTAGTCACTCTACCTATGTATATTTAATATGCTTCTCGAGTCACTTTGTATACTGTTTATGTATATTCATACATATAATTTCCTCTATATTATTAATAGGCGATTTTTATTTTTTACTATTCTATTAGTATATAATATTATTTATCTCTAGAATATCATATTTTATTTATATGATATACAGTCAGGATATAAAACAGACTTAATTTTAAATCTCTTGATATATATGACGACCTCCATGGTCGAGTGGTGTGTACACCGGTTTTCATGGGTACGCCACTCCGAGGTCCTGGGTTCGATTCCCGGCTGAGTCGATGTAGATTATATTAATAGTTTTCTATGTTGTCTTGGGTCTGGGTGTTTGTGGTAACGTCGTTACTTCTGATATCCATAACACAAGTGCTTCAGCTACTTACATTGGGATCAGAGTAATGTATGTGATGTTGCCTCATATTTATTTATTTTATTTATTTATCCAAAAATATAATTAGGTATAATATGTAGATCTAGTTGAGATAAACTAAAATCTACAGCGGCTATTGAGATATCCATGTCCTGTTCCTCAGAGCAAGCAATAAGCAGAGCAGAACATCTGAGCGCTGGGTAGTTTCGTATGGCGTCCCTTTCTTTATTATTGAGGAATAAGATATATTTTTTCTTCTTCAAATGAAGTTTTACTCTTTTTTTTACAAGATCAACAGCAATTACGTAGTTAAATGAATTAACATTAAGGATTACTTTAACAATAAAATAATAATCATCAGTAAAACATAATTCTAGTCTATTATAAAATATACTCGAAATGTTGTCTTATATTTATTTATGTTATTTATTCATGCTATGAACATTTTAAAAAACAAAAGTAAACAATGGTTTGCATCGTGTGCGGTTACCTGGTCGTACAAGTTGGCGAGCCAGTTCATGCCCTTGAGCTGGTAGCCCTTGAGCGTGCCGCGGAAGATGGCGGGCTGGTCGTGGTCGCCGCGGCGCTCGCGCTCGCCGTCGGGCGCGTCGAGCGCCAGCGTGCGCGCGCGCTCCGCCTGGAACGCTTCCAGGGCGTTCTTCGACGCTCGCGCTTTCATCGCCTCGCTGGAATTAAAGCCACTCTTATAAACATTTACGATCAATTTACTTTTTCATTCACCAATAGTATTATAAGCTTTACAATTATAAAATAATAATAAGAACATTTAATATCTCATATATCATCATAATAAATATCAAAATTAACAGTATGAAAATTATTTCAAACAGAGTGGACATTTTATTTTCCGGCAATAATAAAGTAATAAATAAAAATTTTAATTGTACAAGTGACTCGTCCAAAATTAAATATCACATACCAGTCATAATTATCAATAGCAGCCAGCCTGGGGTCACGGTCCTCGTCTAATTGCTTCAGTATCATATCGGCGTTGTCATCTCCATCTTCCGTAGCGTTCAATTTTCGTTGCATAAAGTGAGCATATAATTCTGTCTGAGTGATGAGGAAGTTGAGCTTCCGACGTTGTCTTTTGGCTTCCATTAATTCGACATCCATCTGTAATTTTTTTTATTCGGCCTGTTTTAGTCTCTTGCATTATCTTTGTATATATAGGGTTACAAGTATTATTCAAGCAGTATTCAATCATAATTCATAATTTTAATAATCATTATAAAATATATTCCAACCTTATTGTTGAAAAATAAGTCAAATAAAAAAACATTACAAAGCAAATTAACGAGATATTATTGGTCGAGGGCTTGATTGATTATGATATTCACTTTGGATTTGTGAATGACGTTTTGAACGTCGACGAAACTGACAACAAAACAAAAACTCTTAATACATGTGAGGTATTAGCAAATCGCATGAAATACGTAAATCCAATGTTATCTTTTTTCCTACTTCCATTGGAATCGGCTATTCATACATTTAGGACACATTTGTCTATGTTACCTTCCGTTGTTCTTCAGCCTCCCGCTCCATACGCCGTCGGGTCTCTCGCTCAGCGCGGTCGTATCGCCTCCAGTAGGCTTGCATCTCGCGACTCAAACGCTTACATCGCCAGACCGTTTCCTTCATATTCTTTTGGGACTGTGAAAAACATCAATCCACATTACGACACACATCCACACATTACAACAACAACAACAGCCTTTAAATTTCCTACTGCTGGGTTAAGTATCTCCCTTTGAGGAGAAGGTTTGAAACATATTCCACCACATTGTTCCAATGCGGATAGAATTCCTATGAAATTATACACATGCAGGTTTCCTCATGACGTTATCCTTCAACGCCACGAGATGAATTATAAACACAAATTAAGCACATGAATATTCAGTAGTGCTTGCCTCGGTTTGAACCCGCAAACATCGATTAAGATGCACGTGTTCTGGGCCATCTTGGTTTACCTCAATTTTTATTATTTATCAAAAATTAGTATTTGCCAATTAATCACCAACCTGCATCGCTACATGCCTCCAATGTTTGCAACAGAGCGTAGCCAATCGCTTTCTTTGAAGCATCAACTCTCGATGCGTCGCTGTTCGCGCCCTTTGCACTTTACCCAGTTCCTTCTTAACTAAAAGTTGCCAGTGTCGCCTTCGACGAGCCGTTAATGCTTCGGGGCTTTTGAGTGAAGCTAATTTTTTACGGCCTCTATAAAATATACAACACTTTTAATAAAATTAACACACACAAAAAGTTTTTAAATCTCAGTTAAAAAAATTATTTAACCTGACTCCTTGTTTTTCTGTACTGGTAAACTCATCAGTATCATTTTCTTCCTTGATATTTCTTAGTTGATCTTCCCAATCAACACCATCTGGCTGAAAGATTTATTTGAAATATTAAATAAAATTATCATTCTTACAACTACTTTAACCGAATGATAAAATTAGTAATACTTACTGCATCACTACTGTCATTAAAGCCACGGTTCTCTCTAACACGACCTCTTTTCGCTTTCGGCATACCTCTCGTCGAGCCTCGCTCCGCTGGACGACCTCTTCGACCTCTGCTAGGAGTAGGCATAGGGCGACTAATTCGACGTTCAGGATAGCGGTCTATAGTTGATAATAGCCCAGCACCATAGTACATATACCGGGAATTCTATATTAAGCAACATAACATATAAAATATATTAATAATAATGGTCGTAGAAGAGGTTGATGTCAAAAAAAAACTAATTTAAATCTGGATTATTGAAATGTTAGTTTCGGCTCGCGGTTTCACTCGCGTATTACCAATGACGATTGCAGGTTGTAAATATAAAAAGTAACCTTGTTGTATGAGCTTTTTTAATACTAAATTTAATCAAAGGTCAATGATTATGTTTATTTCTGTGGCTTTGGTTAGTAACAAACTCACTTTCATATTAATAATATTCATTTAAAGCAGTAAAGACTAAAGACATTATAATATTAACAGAATTAATGAATATAATATAATTAAAAACTTAAATATAGATCAATATACACACCCCTTGGTCCTTATAATATTCTTTAGCATATTTATTGTGGAAATGTCTTTCTTTGAGCAATCGTTTTATTCGTTGCTCTTTGGCAGCTGGACTATCGTCATCGCTGCTTATATCTGATTCTGATGAGAGTAAAACATCCCGAAGCCACTGCCGCTCTTCCCCAACAGATGCCAAATTATACAGTCTAAGTCGATCACTTTGCCGTTCTGTATCAAAAATGTAATAAACACTCTATTATGTTTTATAAAATTTAAAAAACTCTGTGTAGGAATTTTGGTAACATATTTAGTAGAGTACTATGCACATACACAGTTGCAATCTCTATTTATATATTTTCAGTTGATGGTAATGACACAACGGTAGTTATGGTGTAGGATCATGTTCTTTATAGTGCTTAAGTTGCATCCTTCTAAACTTCAGGCCGCTACCGAATATTTCTAATTGGTGAAAATCACTATCTTTACTACTGAGTTAATGTGATATGACTGGTCTAGACCAGGCTTGTTCTATTAACTTTGTACCAGATCATGTTCTATACAGTAATGATATTAAAATGTCATAAAGTCGAAACAGCTAAATATATACAAGAAGATCATTATAAATATTAAGTATAAAATGATATACAACATTAATATAAATTTCTTATTAGCACTCAAGTAAAGTATAAGTTGTACTATCTATAGAAGAATATCCCCTTAATCTAATAAGTGCCACTTACTTTAACAATATCTAAAAATAAAAAAAAACATTAGAAAAATATTTCTTGTGGTGTAATTTGGTATCACATGTTAGAATTATTTATGTGTTAATGATGTTCACAAGTTATACAAATATGATTGTATATGACAGCGACACCAAGTTATTGTAATTATTATATTTACTATGCAAAATATCAATAATATCTAATAATTTAACTCATGTTTTGTTCATAGCCATTAGAACTGTGAGCTATTATTTAGTCTATAATTATGGCAGCGAGTATTGAACTTAAATTAATATGTTTTATGTGTCTCATTTACCCCTTTAACACTAGGGTGGTACATAACCAGAGATAACAAAAAACAATCTTGTCCAAACAGACTTGACTTTTAACATATTTTTATACCAAAAGATAACAATTTCTGGCATAAAACTTGCGACAACTTCCTAACAAGCATTGTTGATCACAGAACATACCTTGTTTGGTGGTCACAACGCCATGCATATCCTGATCACCTTTTGACATCTCATTGACCATTGACTTGCTATCAGAATCGTCATCGCTATCACTGCCGCCATCGGAGTTGAGGATTCTCTCCACTTGGTTCACAAATGGCCTGATGTCTAAGGCGGCCTCCAGACGCTGAATGTGTATAGGTCTCGCAACTTCATGACGCTTTAATATAGTCTTTTTCACCATAGACTTTTCAGACATCTCAACTTCTGAAACCGCAAGAGAAGTAGAGTCGTGTTTCATAACAAAGACAAGACCATGGCAAGATTTTTCAAGCGTCGTAGAAACAAAAAAGAATCTAATAAATATGATCGATATGTAGGTAGCTATCACATAAGAATTATGATAATATCGGTTAGCATTAGTTCCGGCAAGGCAATATACAAAGTATCACTCACGCTAAATTCCAAACTGTTCGGGGTGTGTTCGTCTTGATTACTTAACACGAAATTCCATAACATTCACAAAATGGCGAACGAGAATATTCGACAAATCGCTGTCAATGTCGCCGCCCCAGCGGCGCACATTACTACTCATTTCGTATTTGAGCTTGAAAAAACACGAACCCGCCATAATAAGCCAGGACATTTTGACTAGTGACTACTACCAATATTTTATTCATATCCAATCACCAAAGCTACGAAAAATTTTGACATTGAAATAACCAATACAGATGTAGTACGAACAGTAATTCACCAATAGTAAAATAAATAAATTTTTACGTAGCAATTTGGAATTGAAAACTAACTGATAAACACTCAAAAGTCGCATTCAATTTTACAATAATATAAATTAAAAAATATTTTAAAACTGACTTTTTTTGGTTTTGTAACTTTATTTTATACATAAATTATACACTAAAATTCCTAATAAAATTGATCATGTTCAAATCATTCTAAACTAAAGATGTAAAATATAATGAACTACGTATTATTTTGGTGATGGCGCGGGATCAGACTAGTGAGAGCGGAGTGTTTTGTAAATTATAGAAAAATAATACAATTACTATTAAAAGTTTTATCTTAATTTTATTTAGTGTAGTATGAAATAAAAACATTGTATTTATTTTATTTCTATGCTATTAGTCAATTTGTGTTTATAACATTTTTTTTCTGATGATTTCTAATTTTGACATTGGATAACAAGCATATTACGTTATATTAATAATACATATACGACTTTTATTCTTTTAGTTTTTTCTGATTTAATTCTTAGTTTCAACGTTTATAAAACATTGATACATATAAAGATATACATATTAACTTAGTAATTTTGTCTACACATATTTTTAGTACTTTCGATACTCGATGTTATTTTTTGTGGTGAACATCACTAATTATGATATAAGCGTCATATTGTATTGTACCAACATTATCTAATAAATTGGTTCGGCCCATACTATCCATTGATTACTTTTTATTCTGTGAAATGCGTTGGCCAACTTTTTTTGCATATATTCAACTGTAATTAAGTTTATCGATATATGATTTTCAGTTAAAAAAACAAATAAAATATAACATCAAGGTAGCATGTAGTTATTCAGTTGGTAAGACCCTTCACATCCGCAACAAATTGCAGCACAGGTTGATTCCAAAATGGTGGTCGTTTGTTGTGGCTTTCAAGTGATTTGTTAAATATTTCGTCTTCGTAAGTGTTCTTTTGTTATTTTAACTTTTAAATCTTCTTAGTACACAGGGTCTATAAAAATACATCTATTTACAAATATCGTTTTTTGCATTTACAAATACAAGTGACCTTTCATTTTTATCCACTTACAAAGAACCTTATCCTTGCAGTAAAGTTTTATTTAGAAACTATAATTATTTTAAGCATGTCTTTTATGTTTGTTAAACTACACGCAACGCTAATATAATAATTCAATACTACAAATTGCTTTTATATGTGCTATAACTATAAAACGAATAAGCGCGGGATATGTCGCTTGAATTTCGCCTTTTGGCGTCAAGTACATTAGAAAAGCTATTCTTTTATTAAAAATCAGTGCTAATTGCATTAATTTGCTTCACAATTCGATATAACTCTTTATCTAAGCCGAAATGCCGTATAATATTTTTTTTTTCCAAAATCACAAATCAGATTCTTGTAGCATTCATAACCTAAAATGTTGCCGGGTGCGGCAAATATACCAAACATTATTACGGAATGATAATAACGATTCGATTCCCTCTTGTTTTCAGATGTTTTTAATCATCTCAGTTGGTTTGCCGGTGCAATAGAAGTAGAAGAATGGATAAAGAAGTATCAGATAGTCCTGGCGAGGTGGAGCAAGATAATTTGCCGGTTAAAGATTTAGAAAAACAAGATGAAACTTCTAGTGAAGAAGTGAAACTGTCAGAAAGTGTCGACATCGCGGAAGTGCCTGCAGATGCTAAGTCTGCAGAAGCTGAAGTAACTGATAGTGGTGATATAAATAGTGATATAAAAAGTTCTAGTAATTTAAATAGTGAACCCCTTAGTGATATACAGAATCATGTTGACCATGAAGTAGAAAAAGAAGAGAGTGATAATTGTGAAAATAGTGTAGAAAAAGATGTGACTTTATCAAAGGATGTCGCTGATGAAGTGGATAGTACAGAAACAGGTATGTCAATAAAGCAATCTAACACTAATAAATATATTATTAATTAATACACCATATAAGTAAATAAATAAATTCATAGCTGATTTATTGTACAAATCACTGTTTACACTATATATTATTCATTTTATTCATTAATTTTTATTTTGTATCTATGAAAGTTATATGTATTTTTAACTTAACAAGAATAAAGAGTATATATTCTATAAATATTCTTTACTTTGATATTATTCTTTGTACAATACAATAACAGAATTTGTTTAATGCTATGGTATAATATTCATAATTATACTGTAAGGTTAGTTAGTGTTTAATAATTATCTAAGATTCAACTTTAGTTTTGATATATTTTTAAATTATATTATAATATAAAAAGATATTGAGACATACATTTGCACATGTAATTATATTTACAATTATGTAGTCCTGCCTTTAGATTTTTTATATTAATATTTTGTTACTGACTAAATTTTCTTTCCAAAATATATTTGCCTCTTAAATTTGTCATTGGGGTAGTTGTTGAGACAATGGGACTACAGTCAAATTTAATGGTGCTTCATATTTACTATAATATTTAAAAGAACAATGCCTAATAATTTGAAAAACATGTAAAGCACAAAATAAAAAAAAATACTTTAAAAAGATATGAGTTAGCGATAGAAGAGTAAGAGGCTTTTTTGGCTTAGGTGTGCTCTAAATAAGAAAAGTATTTACATTGTATATGTAATCAATACAACACTAATAGCACTAACTATAAATGTTAACTGATGTCGCTAACCGTCTGACATAAGTTTATGTAAAGGTTCAAAGTTTAAAAGGTTGATATTGTAATAACTGGTACAATATTACATAATAAGTGAATTTAATTTATGGAAGTGAATTATAAAATAAAAAGACAAATATAAAAAATATTCTGAAACAAAAAATAAATTGTTTTGTTCAGAATGTTTCTAGTAATGTTTTTATTTCTTCAATAATATGTTTATGTATCATATATATTCTTCTGTTTTTGTTTAACATATAAATCATGAAATCTTTAAAACACATTCAGATTAATGTTCATTTATGATTACAGAAGAAAAAGAAGAAATAGAAAATACTGAAATTAAAAAAACAGAAAACTCTTCAGAAGAAACTCCTGTTATTGAAGATATCCTAAAAGAAGAAAATTTAGTAAAAGAGAGCCAAGAGAATGAAGTTGAAGAATTAAAAACAGAAACTGCGCCAGAGGCTTTATTGGAATCTTCACCTGTTCCTGAATCCTCTGAAAAAGAAAGTGTACTTGAACCTCAAAAAGACACACTCAGTGAAGAACAAAATAGTGAGAATAGAGAGGAAGATGATGACAAAATAGAAGTAAGAAAACCAGAGTTTGAGACTGCTCCAAATTGTTCTTTAGAAGAACAACAAGAAGATCACACCCAGGTTTGTTATAAAAGAAATTATATCATTAAAATACATTAGTTCTCTGAAATTCTTGCTCATCATAATTAATAATTCCATTTTTTGCGAAAGTGCCACCAACATTGGGAACTAAGATATTCCTAAAATGTAATTGATTGCCTCCTGCTGTTGAATTTCCTGTATAGTTAAAATTAAATCGTATAATGTTATAGGCCTTAGATCCGTTTGATGCACTTCTCAAAGATCGCACAGATGCAACCACAGAAACTTCCACTCAAGCTGATGCAGCAGCATGTACAATTGATGACGATGATGATGACCATAATGCTGACCAATCTCTTGGTGATATTGGACATGATGAGGACATTGAAGATGAGCATGCACCAGGTAAAAAATATAAATCATACTATTTTTTGGATAAGAAAATAATTAATAATATATAGGATAGTCTTATACCACTGAAACAATTTTTGGATGTAATTTTGAATGGGGATAGTTCATGTCCCATGGATTAATATTGTCTATATTTTCCATATACCCCTTGAGATGGTGATGGTTTGTGTGTAAAATTTAATAAATTAAAGGATTGATAAAGGTTACATTATCACTTAATAAAATAAATATTGTATTTTTTTTGGTATGACAAATCAGACAAGCTAACGAGCCACATAATGCTAAGTGGTCAACACCGCACAAAATGGAAACACACACTGTCCCTGTAAAAATATCAACCATTACTTATATTGATAAAATTAAGATGTTTTATACCTGTAGTTACACTGGATTACCAGACGGGCTTGCTTAAAGGTCTATCACCCAGTATACTACACTATTAGGCATACTATCAGTGTTATATATGTGTTGATTATGTAAAGTAATGGGGAAAATGGTATATATTTTTTTTGTATCAAAAAAATCTTTAAGATTAATCTAAAAATTTTACAGAGGATGAAAATATAACTGAGATAGTGGATCAACCAGGTGCTGATGAAGAAGTCTGTCTTTTACCTGACACAGAAAGAGAGATTTCGGAAGCCGATAAAGCTGCAGCTGAAAAAGCTTTGGCAGAGAAAAGGAAACGAGATGAAGGTATGTATATTACTATAATTTTGTAAATAAGAATATTTGCTGTGTATAACATTATACTTTGGAACCTGGAAAAGTATTCTTACCTGTGAATTGTGTATAAATTTTATTATTTTTTTTATCCAATTTTTTTGTCCAATGATTTAATAGGCTATTTGATAATACGAAAAATAAATCGTGAATTATTGTAATCAGTGTATATTATGAGTTTAAAAATGGTTATTTACTAACGAAAGTTGGAAATAATACTTAATTTATTCAAAAATCAAGAAATAAAAATGCATTTTTTTAAACGTTTGTCACGCGACACAAAACGCTCCTGATTGGCCGGGCTTATGATGAAGTCACTTTCTTGTAAACCTTGTTTTTCTACTATATGTACCACAGATTAAAATACAGCAAAGTGACGTCAGCGATCCCATTGCAGCGCCATATAGTCCAAGTATCGTTATCGCGCGTTATTAAAATATGGAATTTTTAATATGATATTTTTCGGCAAATATGTACTTCAGTTAAGGTTTAACCTATACTAAATAATATAAGATGAATTTTAAAAACCAGTCAAATAGCCTATTAATTAAAATAATGTTTTGTATATCAGATCCAAGTAGAAATGTGATACTTAACTAAATTGAAATTTTACAGAAGCAGCACTTGCAGCGGAATCAGCATTTCCGAAAGAAGAAACTGAAGCAGAAACACCTGAAGCTATTGAAAGTATATCCGAAGAGCCAGCACTTACAGAGGACGCTAATGAAGCTGTTGATGCAGATGTTAGTACTGAAGATGTATCTCAAGAAAATGGAGGTGGTATGTTCTTATTATTTGTTCATCACTATGTTATTTCTAATAATATGAACATTCTGTATGTATATTTCACCATAAGATTACAAAATTCGTTAGATTACATGATAGATCTAACGAGACAGATTGTAATCTGTCGAAATATTGTGAACCTTGCAATATGATTGAAATTTAACATATTTTTTTTTCGCTATATTGTAATCTGTCAATGGGAAATGGTCAAATTGAGGGCTGGCGTAGAATGGATGCATTTCGCGCGCTTCATGACATATAAAAGTTAGGATATCTTACCTGGTATTATTAGACAATTAATAGATAATTCTAATCAATCCATAGTCGAGTGGTGTTCTTAAAGGGGGCCCAAGTTATTGTGTTAAATAATAGTTGACAATAATATCACGATAATGTAATTACACTGATTTGTAAAAATTATGTTTTTTAAATATTGATTTATTTGCTTTTTCTATTACAGATAAAGAAAATGAACACGAGGAATCAACAGAATCTGAGGGCAATGCACCCAATTCCATACAACAAATAAGTCCAGTTGATGCTACTTGTACTCAGTGCAATACAGAAAAACTCTGCCAATACAGATACAGTAGCAAGGAAGAGGGCTATAATTATTTATGTGAAATGCCATGTGTTAAGTGTTTTCAAGAGAAAAATCCAGGATTGTATATACTAGTTAGTAAGAAATATATGATTGAAGAAATTGCACCGAAAATGTTAACATGTTCAGAATGTGAAGAGAAAAAAAATTGTTACTTTTATTACAACTTTGATGGAGATGATACAAATTACTGTTCACTAGAATGCCTGCATAGTATGATGGCTGATGAAAAAGACTGTTATACACTTAAACGAAGAAGAATAACTGTTGAAGAGAGAACACCTAAGGAAGGCACCTGTTGTGTTTGCAATGAAACAAAAAGTTGCATGTATACTTTAAACCGATATGGAATATCTCTAGTTATCTGTGAACAAACTTGCTTAAGGAGTTTAAACACAAAAGAAAATGGAAGGTACTTATTAAAAAAGAAAAGAGTCACACGCAACCAACCACAGGCAAAACCTACTCGATCTAATCCCCCTCTTCTTAAATTAAAAGTTATAAGTAATGCAACAGATAAATATTTAGATGAAGCATATAAAATACAAGCAAAGACACCAGCAATGGTTAAAGCGGCACGCGAAGAGAGAGAACGAACTTTTATGCGCGTTTGTGTGCAATGTCACTTGATACTGAACAATGAAGAAAAGTTGCTTAGTTGGGAAGCAATGGATTTTTGCAATGAAGTTTGCCTTGGAAAATATCAAAATAAAATCGGCTCTAAATGCGCTAACTGTAATCACGAGGTTCAGCATACAAGCTTAGGGAAATATTGCGTCAGATTCGGTTGTGATATACGTCAATTTTGCAATTCAGGTTGTTTGGAAGAATTCAAAAAAGGGTTAAAAATATGTTGTTACTGTCAAAAGGATATATCAACGGGGCATATGGGGTTCTTAGCACCTGTGGGTGATAAGGGACAATTCAAAGATTTTTGCTCACAAACTTGTATGGAAAAGTTCGATCATATGAGTAGAAATCCAGTACCTCAGCCTTTGTGGGCAAAATGTGCAGTCTGCTCATTAGAAAAGGCAACAACTTTTGAAGTTGAAATAAACAAAAATGTTTCTCAGAGATTATGTTCGGACCCATGTTTTGCTGCTTTTAAATTTGTCAACAATATTTTTCCAGGTAAGTTCATGATCCTCCGAAAATGAAAGCTTCTACATATTAGCAATACAAACATTTCTTATGTGAAAATAAAAAAAAGTGCATTTCATTAAAATTGTTGTTTTTTCAAAAATAATTTAGCAATTATTGTTATATAATTGAAAACATTAAATTGTTTTCAGACCAATGTCGGTGGTGTAAAAAATATTTTGAAAGAAAATCAAGTTTATTCTTCACTATTTATGAAGCATCAGTACCACACTGTTTTTGTTCTAAGTCTTGTATGAATATTTATATTAGTAATTCTCGGCACATAGTGCCATGTAATTGGTGCAAAGTGAAGAAATACAATTTCGATATGATAAGAAGAGCACAAGGGAATGGACAGGCTATTATGATGTGTTCACTCAACTGCTTGAATCTCTACCAAGTCTCTGTTAATGCGGTATCTTCCAGAAGGTATATATTCAGTACTAATTGTTATATATTATTAATGCATTTTGAATTTTTAACTTTATAAATACATGGGTGTAATCTACTCAGGAACTAAACTAATGATATTACTACCCATTGGATTTTGGATTTTGCAAGCCAATAATCTGTGACAGACTCAAGTGTGTGCAAACTCAAGTGTAATCAATAATACATTAAATTAGTTTACATATGTAGCGCAAAATTTATTTAAATAATTAAATGAAAAAACATTTTTTCTTAAAA
Organism: Vanessa cardui; assembly: GCF_905220365.1. Lineage (NCBI taxonomy): Eukaryota > Metazoa > Arthropoda > Insecta > Lepidoptera > Nymphalidae > Vanessa > Vanessa cardui. Next base: position 8,793,443 of record NC_061143.1, read on the forward strand.
ATTATCTGTTTTGTTAGGAAATTGATAAAAACATAAATCAAAATATACTTTATTCAAGTGGGCTTTTACAAGCATTTTTGAATCGTCATTTAACAATTAAGTGAAGCTACCACCGGTTCGGAAAGAAAATTCTACCGAGAAGAACCGGCAAGAAACTCAGTAGTTACTCTTTTTCAACATTTAAAAAAAATACAGTCATGTTAGTTAATACATTTATTTAAATTAATATATCCTGCCTGGAAGTCAACAGGTATTAATTCCACGCTTTTTTATCATCTACAAAATCTTGTATTGAATAATACGCCTTTATTACTAATGTATTTTTTATAAACGATTTGAATTTACGAGAAATATAAATTGCAGGACAAAATGTGATATGTGCAAGGTGACTGCGCTGGCGCAGTATCACCTTACGATGTCGGATGCTACCGTGCGGAACTTCTGCACCTACCAGTGCGTCATGACGTTTCAGGTTAGATATAATTAATGACTGGCAATGTGCATAGTATTCATAGACACTTAAATCTTACATAATAATCAGCACTGTCAGATAAAAATTGATCATAAGTTATACTAAAAACAGTACCAGTATGTTTATTCTTATGTTTTTTAGGTTTTTTTTTTATATATGTATTCAAGTATTAACTTCAACTTCATTTCACTATTATAATTTGAATTTCGAGTTATTTTGAAGATAAAAAGTCAAATAATGAATACATGTAGTAAAAAGTAAGTAAAATATGCAGTATTATATTTTGGATTGGTTTCGAACACTTTTGATTGAAAAGCTACGGTGAAACTTAACTGGTTATAAATAACGCAAGCAATAAACATACAAACATGTCTATTTGTAAAGATTTAGTTATAATATATAATAAAAACATATTGCAAGCAACATTTTTTTAGGGTCAATATTCGAAACAAGTACCACCAGTCGTGGCGGGTGAATCTATTGATCAACCAAAAGCCGTACCTACGGGAGCTCCTCGACGGACGTATTCGGCGGCTACACATAAAAATAATGGTAGGTATTTTTGTTATTAATAGAAAACTATACCATTATTGTTAAGATTTTGTTAAAATGTATGAATTTGTTCACAGCTATGAAAAATCAACAATCAAGGTCAGGTTTGCCTGTGATATCAAATGTTCAGTCATTGGCACCACCGCCACCACTTGTGCAAACGACGACTCGAGCGAAATCGAAACGGCATCAACCTCAGCCTGAACCGGAAATCGTTCAGGCCCCTAAAACTCCTCCACCACCTCCAAAACCCCCAACACCACCACCACCGCCACCCCCCAAAATATATAATCACGTTATTGTAAAAACTTTACCCCCGCATGAAGTGGCTAATAAGGGTACCATGGCGAAACCAATGATGGTCCCAAAAGGTGTCTCATGTCGCCCTCATCCATGTACGAAAGAGTGCCAGACTGACCCTAGTCTGGAAAGACGAGTCCTTATCCCTGTACCTGTACCAATATATGTTCCAGTTCCTTGCGTCATGTGGTCTCTACCATTCCCTGTTCCCATTCCTATTCCCATACCTATTCCGACCCCAGTTTTTATCCCCACAACAAGGAATTCTGCTAAGGGTATCATGAAGGAAATAAACAAGATTCATGATAAAATGCCGACGGATCCCTTCGAAGCTGAGTTACTTATGATGGCAGAAATGGTAGCTGGTGATAAGAAAAAAGATCAGAGTGATTCCGACACTGAGGACGAAAACGGTACATTTTGTTTCATAATTTAAAATTGCTTTGTTTAATAATTATTAGATAAAATTCTAATTTGTAGGCATTTTTGTGTTAAAAATACCTTCTATAAATTAAACATTGATTTTATGTATTGTCACAGAGGAAGGTTTTAGTCCAGTCGGTGGCATGGATGGAAACAATGCGTTTGGTGAAGACATGCTCCAGATGGCGTTAAAGATGGCCACAGAGTATGAGGACCAGCCTGTTGATCTGGAATCTGCTATGACCGCCAACACCATAACGCCCAGCTCTCATCCAGGAATGCCTGGTTAGTTTTGTTTTATTGCTAACTGTATATCACATTTTAACCAGTGAATTCATCAGCTATACAATACAACCAATACTCTGTATTTCCATTTCCATCCATTAGGGGTTGTCCATTAATCACGTGATCTTTTTTTAGCATTTTCGTGATTTTTATCAAACCCCTTCCCCCCCTTTCAAGCCTCACGTGATTAATGGACAACCCCTTATTATGTTTTTATTCCCTAGGTCTCGAAGGCGAAGGTATGCATCAACATCACATGATGGTGCTGGAGCAGCAGCAGCGGGCTGTGGCGGCGCTGCGGGCGTCGAGCGCGGCGGGCGTGGGCGCGGCCCGCAAGCGCACGCCGGCGCCGCCGCCCGGCACGCGCCCGCGCCCCTCCAAGCGGCGGAGAGAGCCCGCGCCCGCGCCGCCGCCCGACCCGCCGCGAGAGCCTCAAGAGAAGCCCGATGCCAACATGTGCCTCAAGGTTTGTTTGCTTTTGTTACTGATGGTATCCCGAATAAAACAATTGTTGGATACGACTGGTTTACAACAACAATGGCATAAAAGTAACAGCCTGTACATTTCCCACTGCTGAGATAAGGCCTCCTCTTCCATTAAGGAGAGGGTTTGGAACATATTCCACCACGCTGTTCCAATGCGGGTTGGTGGAACAATGGCATAATAGTTCACAATAATTGGTTTCGCTTTTTATTTTAGTAGTGTAATATTTTTCATGATTAAAATTAAATATTATCATACTAACAAGAATATGAAATTTAATAATGAAATGTAATTTTAAAAATTTTCAGTATACTTTTGGTGTGAACGCGTGGAAGCAATGGGTGATGACGAAAAACGCTGAAATAGAGAAGAGTTCGATACGACGGAAGCCTTTCAAATCCGAGATATTACAGTTAACAGCAGACGAGTTGAATTACTCTCTCTGTCTTTTCGTGAAGGAGGTGCGCAAACCGAATGGCAGCGAATACGCACCGGACACTATTTATTATTTGGTTTTAGGTATGTATTTGTCAAGTCTAGTTACTACTTTTTTAATTTTATTTTTAACTTGGCCAGAAATATACATTTTAATAACGGTACCTCAATTCATAAACACCTTACTGTGCTACGAACGAAAACGATCGAATATTTGTACCCTTGTTGATAATTTGGTTTGGGCAGGATTGAACGATTCATATTCAACAGTTCTTCATGAATATGAATTCCATATATTTTTTAAAATGATTTTATGTCAATTCAAGGTAAAATAGCCTAACATTCATATTTTAACATTTTATAATAAGTGGTTTATTTCATATAAAAATATTTTTTCTTTCGCAGGTATTCAGCAATATTTGTTTGAAAATGGTAGGATAGACAACATATTTACGGATCCGTATTACGAAAAATTTACGGATTGCTTGGATGAAGTAGCGAGAAAGTTTTCAGTTTTATATAATGACTCACGTAAGTGAAAATTTATGATACATTTAAATGTCATAATAATACACAAAAAAAAGCAATTTCAAAATGAAGTCCTAAATTTCTTACGCCGATATTTTATTAAATGTGTAATTAATTTTCAGAGTACATAGTAACACGTGTAGAAGAAGAACATTTATGGGAAAGCAAACAGCTTGGAGCGCACTCACCACACGTCCTGTTATCGACGCTTATGTTCTTCAATACTAAACATTTTAACCTAGTAGTGAGTATATTATTAACCTCTGCTGTAAGTTAAACAATAAAAAAATATTAGAAATATTCAATCAGGTAATATTCAAAAGGAAAAGCTACGATAGGATTATGTGTGTGCATGATTCCATATGATCGATAACTTATATGTAAATGGTTGCAAAACTCCTCTCAATATGATTTTTAACTGATAGATTACTCACGACATTTATTGATATTTAACAAATATGTTTTTTTTAGACAGTAGAAGAACACATGCAGCTATCATTTTCGCATATAATGAAACATTGGAAACGAAATCCTAACCAGCCAGGACAGGCAAAGATACCAGGCTCTAGAAATGTTCTTTTAAGATTCTATCCACCCCAATCTGCACTTGGTAAGATCCTTGACAGTTTTGATTCGGCTTAAGGATTATAAATATATATAAATTTATAATTAAAAATGTATTTTTTTTTTTCTACACAAAATAATGTATATATTTAATTATTGTTTCATTTCATTTTAATGTTTTAGAAGCGAATTCAAGGAAGAAGAAAGTGTATGAACAACAAGAAAATGAAGAAAACCCACTTAGGTGTCCTGTTAAATTATATGAATTTTATATTTCTAAATGGTGAGTAGGAGTATGTTTAATATTTAAAAACTAAAATATATATGTCAAAAGCCGTTGTTTAGCCGTACATTTGCTATATAAATTTCCAATCTCATAAATATATTATGTACTACTTAATAAATAATTTTAATTTGAGTTTAATATTTGGTGTCATAGTCCTGAATCGGTGCGCACGCGCAACGACGTATTCTACCTGCAGCCAGAGCGATCGTGCGTGCCCGACTCGCCTGTGTGGTATTCCACCCAGCCACTCAGCCGTGCCGCTCTCGCCAAGATGCTTCACCGGGTCAAGATGGTTAAAGAAATTAACATCGCGCTGCTCACGAGCTAAGGTGCAGACAGGCCATCCCCATTATAAATCATTATATATGTAACAAGAAAGTAGGACTTATTTCGAGTTTTTACTATTACAATTTTTTTTTGTATTATATTTTTTGTTGTTGTGAGTATTGAGATGATTTTGATTGGACTCGCTTCAATTGGGACGTAAATAACATTCATATTTCACCGAGGCAAAGTTGAGACTCTATTCTAATATTATAAAAAATCATGACTATTGTATGAAACCTAATGAAAAATAGTTGCACAAAAAATGTGCCAATGAAATAAAAATTTTTGGCAGATTCAATCAAAATAGTTTTTTTCACTTCTATTAATTATCTTATTCAATGTAACCCTAGTAAAGTTCGGCTATTTTTGTTGCCTTTAAAAAGTAATAACTCCACTTATTACTTATTATGATAAAAATGTCAGTTTAAAGTTTTTGCAAGTAACAGACTGAGTACTCCTCTTTTTTGTTATGATCAGGAGGAATAGTCTGACAGAGCTTCATAGATAAATTTACTTTTATTACGTTTCATAATATTTTTTTAAATTATGGAAAGAAGGGATTCTGAACATGAAAAATAATTTAGAAGTAATGCGCCAATAAATATATTTTCCTAAAAGTACCACGTGACGTTTTATCGTTACGATCTTGTAAACGCTTACTGGAAAAGTCCTGTAGCAAAACTTTCAAGTTTCACTTCATTATTCTTGATTTGTGATTTAAAAACATATTATTTTTTTACAGACTTTGTTCTACAAATATTTGGTGGCTTTGAAATTAGAAGAATTTTCGACAGATTGTTGCAAAGTCCTGTCGCAATCTTATGGAGATTTGTTTTGAAAGTGGCATAAACTGTGGTGTTGAGCCAAAACAAACAGTTTAATTGTGTTTGTAAAATTGGTAACAATGTATATTTTTTCTACTTTGTATATCAGTCTGTGAAGTAACAGTTTATTATTATTAATATTGCCTATGATGAAACCATTTTTTACGATGTTCCAATGAATTAGACTTATGTACTGTGTGCAGGATTGTTATCGTATGTACATATTATAATTTTATCATCAATAATTTCGCTGGAATAAATAATAATCACAATTTTTTATATTTGAATATAATTATAAAATCACTAAAATATTAATGATTATCGATTTTATTTGAGAATTTTTTAAATTTGTAAATAATCACGCCAAGCGATTTGCAACATAAGTTTGTTTTCTCTGTTGAAATGTATAGATTCATTTTATTTTAGACTAGCAAAAAATGGAGACTTGAGTTATTTTCCTCAGTGCCAGGATAAGAATTTATTACATTTGTGTAATATTAATTACATATTTGATATATAGTTATAGATGTAAGTAAAATTCCAAGTTTATAGTGAGGGATGCACGCTTTTGTTGTAGTATCATTCATTTTATAAATCGTAAATATAACTATAATATTCTCACAGATAGAAGTTTTTATTGAAATAAATGATAATATAGTTAAGAAGTCAGATTCGTATAATATTTTAAAGTATATAAGTGTAAGTTGCGAGGTTGAGGTAGTTTATTACTGTGTAAAAAGAATACTGATTCTCGTAAAATGTGTTTTATTGATACCGGACCCTACCCTAAAAAAATATTGTATATATTGTGTACATTATTATTTTACTCGTCGGTAATATTTCTCGTACAGTATTTTTATGCATATACTTATAACTTTATTTTTCTGTATACGCATAACAATAATTATTTAGATGGTCAAATCCTAACTCTTTATCTTATATAAGTATAATATTCTTACTTTAACCACAGTATTGCATCTACATCGATGATTTCTTCTGACAACACTGATTTTTTTTAAACAAATAAACTACAAATAAATAAAGTAGTGATACTCAAAAGTTTGATTTAAGTTAAGGAGAAACTACTAATTAATTATAAAAAAATCTTAGCAAGAATCACTTAAAAAGTTATCTTAACCAGAATTAAATAACAAAAATATTTATAGATATACAATTTACGCCAGTACGCATATGCTTAAAGCAAAATACCTTTTTCAAACTTATTTTATTTTCGTCCATTTAATAGACAATACATAAATGAGACGAATAGAAAAAAATATGTGAAATATATTATGGTAACATTCAAATTAATAATCAATCGTTCGAATGAATGAGAAATAGTATTTTTAAGGTTAACAAAATGAAGAATAAAGTGGCACGAAAGAGATTCGATCGGATCTCCCTCTCATACGCATTGAAATACTATCTTAAGATACCGCTACAAAAAATAGATCAATGTCTTTTTATTATAGCCATGTAGCGGCATAGTAAGATCGTCAAAGAAATTTTATTGTATTCTATTTCGTAATTCATATATTGTATAAATTTCTAGTAAAATTAAAAACGAGGAATAAAAATTGTAGTAAAGTTTGGATTGAAAACGTAGTTAAATTAACGTACATTGAATTTACTTTGACTTCCTGTCGTTGTTTACGATGAAATATGAATTATAAAAAATATATCCCGATCGCCATTACTACTAGCATGTGTTGTTAAATTAACGGTGTGCAGTGAATTTGAATATCTGGCCAATGCTTATAAACAAAAGACATTTTGTCTAAATATGAATAGTGATTTTTTTTATCAAAAAGAGTTTATTGTTTCTTTCAATTTTGGCGGGAGAGCTGGCACGTTGTTTTGTGATTGTTAAATGGTGATCTGTCAGCTGTCGTCGTCTGGCCTTCTCGACGCCTTCCATGGACTTCCATGGTTCAGAGGATTTTTAGACCAAAATTAATAGTGCAATCGTGAAATTCCTGTTGTGACACAATCGATGTGGACTTTTGATGATGCATCACGTATAGGTGCGGATATGGATGGCACGCGAACGTGCCCAAGCTACGACGCCGGGTTTGACGCATGTGATCAATTGGGATCGGTTTTTGAGTGGTCGGGACGTGGACCTGCGAGGGTTTTAAGGCGACGTTGTCGCAGTGAAGGCGTTGATCGGTCGCCGTACGAGGATGCCGTGCGCGAGCCACATCGCTCCGCTGATAGCATTACTCGCCATCATCGTGCTCTACCCAACAAGAGTTACTTTACTATAAACAACGGCCACAATTTCTGTTACGACAGATTTCATCACGAGTGTTCCCTTCCGACTGCTGAAAACGGAGATTATCTAATGTCTCACGATACTAATATTCATCATGGGTAAGATATAGCAGTGTGTTAATTCCTAACCTATTGTTTTATATGTAAATAGATGGAATAATTTATGTCATAACCGTTTTAGTTACCAACCAGGACGAACTAAATATCATAGATCAAGTCCAACAAGGCCATTATTAGTGACTACATTATCTAACACGAAGGTTGATGACAGTCGTTTACCAAAAGTCGAAGAACTGTTTGAGAAGATGGATCAAGATATGATGGAAGTGACAATAGCTAAACAACCCCTTAAGTCAATACTCAACAATCCCTTGCCAAAGTCACAACCACATAGCATACTAAAGAAACCCAAAAATAGAACATATCAGGATTCAAAGTCTTCAATGGAAGGAAGAAGAAGGCAGAGAGCTTCTAGTGAATCAGATAACTTTTATTGTAGCTTTCACATAGGTTCTCCGATACCAGGATATGACAGGTTGGTTCATTGTATAAGCAAAAGTATTTAAAACAATCTGGTTGGTTTCATTTTGAACATTTGTCAAATTGACAGTTTCTTTAATAATAACTAAAAAACAAGACATATTTTAAAAAAAAACTTACCTATAATGTAAATATTAGAAATATTATTAAAAGAGTTACTTGGTTAAATTTTACTGTTTTATGGAATTACATGTAATAGATAATGTAAATTAATTATATAAATATATTAAAAATAATTATCTGATTTCAGCCATTTATCCTATCTCTCGAGTAACATGAAGCGTGCTAAAGACAATTCTGGTACAGGATATTCATATGGTACAGCTATTGCTGCTCTCGGCAACTCCCCACCTAAAAATTCTCAAATATACTCAAAGAACTCAAGGTGTACATGCAGAGATAAAGTTATTATATCACCAAAGGAGGATGTATATAAAATGCATATATTAAGAACTACAGCAATCAATAATGACAATGTCGATGATATTACCGATGAAGTGGTAAGTACACATTATATGTAACTTACAGGTTAACTTTTAATAATGATAGTTCATAATCAATTACAATATCATTTTCTATTTAGAATTTGATATACACTTCATAATTGACTACAAAAAAGATAGTTTTTGAGGTAATCATATTTGACATCTCAATGGTAGACATGATGGAATATGTTTATATATTTAAAACTAAAACTGCTATCAATCAAATCTTGCGATATCGAATAATATTATATTATAATGATGTATTATTTTGGAATTCAAAAATGGGTTTAAAAAGGTTATTTTTAATAGAATTTGATCTGGTTCTATTTTAATTATTGACATTTTATGCACATTGTTATAAGATGCTCCCATCTTGCATCAGTTTTGTACAGGTGCAAATTAATAATAAAGAATGTGATATGATATAAATATAATGTATAGGGTATACATATATAGCACTCGGGGATAGTATAGCTTTTTACTTGTGATAGTAACTTAGAATCCAATGATTAGTTCGGAACATCACCATGTCGAAACAAATGAACCTCTATAATATTAGCGAAAGTTTTGAATAACTTGTCATTTATAATACCAATAATGATTGCACAATATTAAGTATTCGAGCATTTTGTAACAAAAATGTGTTTTATTTTTGTGTGTTTTAATTAATTGTTTAATTAAATTTTACTGTCTCTTAACCTTCTAGAGAGTTATGTTAGGTTCAATGATTTCTGATCCAATTTTTACCTGATGATATATCTTAAACCCTGTCCAAGGACTGCTAAGTATTAACCTTATGTTTCTGATAACATTGAATACAAGTAAGCCAATTAATAATTAAATAAATTGAAATAAAAAATATGTCAGATATAAGAATTTATATAAAATGATACAAGCATGTTAAATATGGACATGTATTTTTATCTAGACTTACTGTGATCCGTGCAAGGTCTATCTATATATTCCAGTTATACGAACTGTAAAATATCATGACATTTTAGCTGTTTATTCATAAATACCATGCCATATACGCATTCATTAAATATCCTATGGTACATAAGGGAACCTATGTACATGTACTTGAGAAATAATTTTTTTAAATTTTTTAAATTTACTAAATTTTGATTACAATAATATAATGGTTTTAATTATTTCGTCAGTGATAAAAACTATTATGATTCTGTAAAATCCATCTAATTTTTTTGTGATACTTTCTCATAGATCTGTCTTAATTACTTTCTTTGTTTTTATTGATTACTTATAATTGATAAGTCTAGTAGCTTATTAAAAAAGGTTTTATTAATTATAATTAAAAAAAAATTACGAGCATCACAACATATTTGATAAAAACATATTTCACGATCACAGATAAAGTCTTTACACTTCAACTTTATTTATATCATTAGACAGACAATTGAAATTTTTCGATTTGATAACATGAGTCAAATATTACTTTATTAAATATTTTAGAGTACACACATAATAAATTAACATATTTATCATAAATTCTTGATTTTTATCATGACTATCAGTAATTTAATTGATATTTCGTTTTTTAATTTAAAAAAGGGCAGACTACACACTTTTTTATTAAATTAAAATTAATAATGATTTAATTTCTGAATTTCCTTTTCTTTCATATCCTCACATACTTATTGAATATTTCATGTGGAAGTTTATTTTTTATATGTAGCTTGTTCACTGATGGTATTTAAAATATTTTAATTAAAATATACATCATTAAAGTAGGCTTAAAAAATTTTAGAAACTATTATAAACAAATGAATTAAATGAACAGTTTACCATTTTAGAATGTTCAACCGATAAGAATAGGCGAGTAACTCGGTAGTAGTGGTGTTTATAATCTCTTTAAATAACACCATATAATTATGTGTAAACACTGTAAAATTTGTCTATTTAAAGTTTTCTTTAACATGAGTTAAGATCTACATTATATTCGTTTATATATAGATTCGATAAATATTCGATTGACTTTTGTAAGTAAATACCGTATTATTATTTTTTTTATTTTGAAATTATGTCTGTAATTGTAGATAAAAAATAATGATAATACTGGCGTGTTATATTTGTTAAAAATAATTTTGTCCAACATCAAAGTTTCAATTCAGTAGATTCAATTTGTTTGTTATTTTCGGTACCAGAAAAACAATACCTACTTATTTGTAATTATTCAAACTCGATTTGCATGTTAGTGGTTGTCTTATTGTCATTGAAAATTAGATTTGATAAGTTGTATTTTAAGGCGATTTCACGGTTCGTTAAACACCTGGCACATCCCAGTACGGCGCCTACGAAATATTTACGCGTTTTATCCGTATAACAATAAACCTTATCTCAATGTAAATAAGGTAGATAATTGTTGTAAAAATGTTATTATAAAAAGTTTATTAAGGACTACTACACTGACGCACAAATTGCTGCATGAAAGGGTAAAGGCAGTTGTTTTTTACCACCAAGTCGATTAAGGAAGGGTGTATTCTTGTGCGATTACTGACAGCAAATGCACGTTCGAAATTTAAAAAAAATACATCCTCAAAACTTTACTTATAACGTAACTATAACGTATAACTAATTTAGAAAATTATTTCCCTATCAATATTTTAATTATGATGTTTATATATAAAATTAATTGAAGAAGTTTTAATTCATGATAAACGCGCGTTTGTGGGTGGCCTGTCATAATTTCGCACAATGTAAATTGTTTACACAAGCGCGTAGCCGCATCTATCGTGTTGCGGAAGTTGAATTTTTTTTTTTTAACAAAGATATTTTCGATGTTACCGCGAAGTGTTGTGACGACAGGTTTTATTGCGAGACTATAGTTTGTGGTACGAATATATTGAGCAAGTGGTGACTATGAATATATTGTTTACGAATGCTAATAATAGTGGTCCAGATATCGTGGAATTGACTCATTCATTATCACCATGCCATCGCTGAAAAATATTATATCAAAGTTATGTCACTCTGTAAGTTTTTTCGTTTTTATCTGTACTAATAATAATATTTGTTTAATCGTAATAGTTTAGTTTAAATTTCGTACGATAAAATTATTTTTCTTCTTATTCTATTTTCATGATCGAATTAAATTCCGTTACTGCGGTCATAAAGAGTTTAAATGCGTTATATAATGCAATTGAAATTTCTTTTTATACATGAAGTCTTGAGAATTGTTGCTGTTGCATAGCGGCTTAAACTTGTTAAATATTAAAATTACTGTTAGGATTATCTTGATTAAGATCTTCATACAGATACTGAAACTAAGAAATCTGAATAATTCACTGTCATACAATGTATATTTGTTATGAGAGAATTACACATAGTTGAATATTTTACGAGCACATATTTTATGGTAATAATAACAGTCGTTACTTGCCTGCGTTTGAATTCCTTACCATTGACGAATACCCCCACTTGACCGGTGCCGTGACGTGGAAACCTTCGTGTTCCATACATCATCAATCTTTAAATAGTCAAATTCATAATGTAATTGATGCATCTTTTAATTTAACATTTTCTAACAGTCCACTAAAGCACGTGAGTGGGTTTAGGCTCTTATTGCGGTAGCGTTTCACGAGACCGGGCGATATGCCAAGTGTACGAAATGTCAATACGATGCATTAATACACTTACCACCACGCCGTTTCGATGCTTAATCGATCGAGTGCAGGGCTTAAATATATTTTTTATAACAATATCATTTTCAAAAAACGGATCGGTGTTCGAAATCTCGAGACACGAACCACGGAAACCTTGACATGATTACGGTTACGTTTAAAAAAAGATCGTTGACGAATCCAAGGTGCGGTATGTGCAGTGGAATAAGTAAGAGAGTGATTCCCCCGGTGTTCCAGTGATGGTTGCCAAAGGCATCCGTGTTACGGTACTGCGCAGCTCTGGTAATTCGTTGTATTAATATATATTTTTTCGTATCTATTCTCGTACTCAAGTGTTGCTTGATTGTTAACCTGTTTAACGCTTTCCACGTGGCCGGTACGGTAATAACGTGCTTTGAGATTACCGATGTTTTAATAGTAAGTGCTTATCATATCGATTTTTTTTAAAACGATTTTTAATACGGTATACCTTTTAAGTTATTGAGATACTTCTTTGTTTTATAAAACACGTGTTTAAATATATCGAACGTCTGGTAACTCTGCTTGACGCAAATTGGTATAAAACAAGATTAAGTTTTGTACCAAAATTTATTAAAATATCACCCATACAAACATCCATCTATAATATTTTTTTCGTGTATTAAATAGAGTAAATAGTATTTGTTAAGTCAATGATTTTATTAAATGCTCATTTTTCATATGAAAAACATTTAGTATAAAAACCTTTGTTTGTCTATCTGTAAATCGTATATTTTAAATTAATTAAGACGCGTGATAAATTCTACGCATATTATTTTTAAATACATATATAAAAATATATGTTATCACGCGTAGCTTTGCTCGTTTAAAATGCATTTGGTCAGGTGTGTTTAAAAAGCTTCTTACTTCCTTGGGGCTTAAGTTTGCTACACACCAAATTTCATCAAATTCGGTTCAGCAATTTGGCTGTGAAAACGTAGCAGACAGAAACGGACATACAGTTACTTTCGCATTTATAATATTTGTAAAGATTATAAGTATGTAAAGTGTTTATTATAATCTTTTGATCTTCTCTATTTTCCAGATAGAATTCATGTTCGTAAAATGAAATCAGTTCATAGTTATATAGTGTTTGTTTTGGTTTTTTTTTGAGACTCTTTATAACGTGACGCTTAATCGTCAATCATATTGTCAGTGTTTCATACATATAATTAGTTTATGACAAAGTCAAAATCCTTATATAATTTTGAAGCATAAACTTGATTATTGACTGTAAAAAAACTATCACCAGTTCGGAAAGAATCACCTTAGATGTAAGCAGAACAACAGCGTAGGGTAATTTGCAATTACAGTTTCAGTCTTGATAGCGCAAATTTAAACTTTGACTAGCTTTATTAATTGCACTATATAGCGCAAAATTCCATTTTTAAATGGGTCTTGTTATTTCTTATATTTGGGTCTTGATAATACCGGTTTTAAATATAGAAAGTAGTTTTACAATATAATAGTCTATGATCCGTAGTTTTGCAATCGCAATATACGATGAGAACGTAACCAAGGGCATCTCGTTAACAAAATATTTGTACAGGTTGTCGGATGAGTTGTCGTCTATTATAACGTTTCTTAGGTCATAGCCCAAAGTTACCTTACTTATTAAGTAGGGTTATCAAAAGCAGACTTTTTTTTCAAATAATACGTGTATTTATTGAAATTCAATCATAAAAAAAAAACATAGATTTTTTTGCAAACGGTACTGAGTATCACACAGTAATGCGAATATAATAGTAGTAAAATTTTAAATTAACATGGTTATTTTTATTACTAAAGTTATTAATTGCGGGGTATTTGCCATGTTTTTTATTTTTATTCGGTTGAGCTCGATATATCGACATTATCTACGAATGTCTTGTTCACGAGACCGAAAAATAAAAAACATAGTAAATGTCCCGCAATTAGTAACTTTAGTAATAATAGTAGTAAGTTAATACGAGGGATACAAGGATTTTATTATTTTATGATAGTTTAAGGTGTGTAATGGTAAATATTACTTATAATGATCGTAGGCGAAATAAGTACTTACTGAATTTGGTGGATAAGTACCTTAGAAAAAAATTAGAAAAAAAATGAATTCGAGTTAACATATTGTATATACATGTATTGAGTTTATGTTCAGCGTATTGTATTTCCAGTTCACGGCGTTGCTGATTGACGCGTTGTCAATCACACTCGACGGTACCAGCTCGTTACTCGTCTGCAAATTCCTTTATTTTCCAATATTGCTTTCTAACTGACATGTGGAATTTGTGAAATATGAGAATATTTTTAGCGAACAATATAAAAATTACATTAATTTTATATGATTTATAATCTGTCTCTTTCTAGCGTATTCGGTTTAAAAAAAGATAGCAAAGACATTTAGTGCTATTAAATATGTTCTGTTAATGCTTATTACAGAATTGGTTTAATTTTTGAGCCAAGTGCGTAATATACAAAATGAAATACATATATTAAAAACTATATTCGAATCTTATATGCGTATATTATTTAGAGCGAATTCTGTGTTTAGAAACAAATAAAATACGAAACACTTGCTTTGTCAACTCTCCAATACAATATATTATGATGATAAAGTGCAAGATCCTAGCGATCCCAGATCTTAGCCAATTCGAAATAGTGCTTATTCTAGAAAGCTTTTTCTAAAAATAATCACGTCGAAAGAAAATATCGTGATAAACCTGCATGTGTCGGAAACAATTCTGCCACATGTGTATTCACCAAACCGCATTGGAGCCGCGAAGTGGAACAATTTCAAAACTTACTAAAAATAATCTTTCTTCGTACAATAATATTTTTTTATTTGTATTTTGTCACGACAATACACTTAAATCTATTTCTTATCGACGACGACGACCTCCGTGGTCGAGTGGTGTGTATACCGGTTTTCATGCGTACGCCACTCCGAGGTCCCGGGTTCGATTCCCGACCGAGTCGATGTAGATTACAATTAGTTTGCTATGTTATCTTTGGTCTGGGTGTTTGTGGTGCCTTCGTTACTTCTGATTTTCCAAAACACAAGTGCTTTAGCTACTTAAATTGGGATCAGAGTAATGTATGTGATGTTGTCTCATATTTATTTATTTATCGGGTCCTGTTATTGTATTAACTCGTTTTATATATTTAATATCAATTATATAAATTACATTTTCGTAATTGTCATTTATCAGCCTCGCCAAGATACTCACACGCCCACACGTCCCGCGGTCAGCCCCGCGCTGCCGGTCAGTTCGGTGACGGCGATACCGGCCGCGAAGAAGGCAGTCAAATCCAAGAAGAAGACTAAGACGAAAGCGAAGGTCGCCAAGATGAAGATTAGCAGTAGGGAGTGCAATGGAGACGACGGGGAGATTGATGAGTGAGTTTAATACTGATGATGACTAAAATTTTTCAGTTACTTTGTTTTTTTTTTATTGTATAGGTTGGCGGACGAGCATATGGGCCACCTGATGGAAAGTTGTCACCATCACCCATAGACAATGACGCTGTAAGATATATTACCTTACGTCGTCAATGCGCCACCAACCTTGCGAACTAAGATGTTATGTCCCTTGTGCCTGTAGTTACACTGGCTCACTCACCCTTCAAACCGGAACACAACAATATTGAGTACTGTTATTTGGCGGTAGAATAACTGATGAGTGGGTGGTACCTACCCAGACGGGCTTGCACAAAGCCCTACCACCAAGTTACTAACTTCTAGATGGCCTTAAAAAAGTAAAGCTTGGTATGGTATTTCACATAATTCAGGAGCTAAGATGCGATCAAAAGCGTGAAAGTCAATTGCCTCCTCTCCCACTGTCTTCACTCCTTGTTTGGAACTTGAATTGGCTAACTTTAATCCTTATCAATTTGTATAAATTTTATATGAAACACTACGTATCACGGATGAAATTTTGTCACGTGTCTAACGTACTTACACTTCTTTTAATCAATCTGTGGGATGTTTCCATGTTGTAACACTCATTTGCTATTAACTTTTGTGATACAGCTCTTTATAATAATATATATAAATTAATCAATCACAACTTAAAACAAAATTCTTTATTTGTTCTTTATAAATTTTCTATTACAATATTCTTTACAGTTCCCACAGCCGTTCACCGTCACCAGACCCGGCAATAGAGACATGGCAAAATGGCATGGCAATGGAAACAGATGCAGTTACAGTCATAGAGAATAAAGACAAGCTCTCTGTCCCCATTAAGAACGATGTAGAACAAAACTCTATGGTTAAGTTGGCCAGCAAACTAAACGGAGCCGTCGTGTCTCTTAAGAAAGCACCATCGAAAGGTTAGTCTTCAAACATTTTTATTTATTACAAAAAACGGTATTTATTTGTTGGGTTATTTGATACCCTATATAAAGATTATATAATAATAATATATCCACAACAAATACACATAAATGGTTTCGAACACTAAGCATATTATATTACGCTGGATAATATGATGATGTCTTAATGTTCGATTTCCCAAGGGAACACACGCTCAGATATGTATCCTACTACTATATACATAAACTATACCTTTATTTCAATTAATTTGCATCATAGATTAGTTATTCAAAAGACAAAAAAATTATACACAGTGAGTTTAATCTGGGTTTTCAATATGTAGCTTTGTAACAAGATAGGTGCTAGGTTTTTTAAATTGTTGGTGACAATGGAACAAATAGACTCCAGATTAAATATAGTGGGAGCATAGTTTAATGGTCTAAAAACTACAATATATTTTTCCATCGCATATTTGAATAACGTGTTCCAAGGTCGTAGCGAGGTCTTGTTTATTAAATTACGATTTGATATAATTTTCACAGCTGGCAACATTGCAAAACAAAATAATTAATGATCACGAAGAAAAATAAAAATACTTATTTGTTCTCAATTGTCGCGTGTGAAATATTCTTGGCATTGAGAATTTTATTAGTAGTATTCTTGAGATGTTTTGTTAAATGCAACACATGTCGCCAAGTATTCAATTTTACGAATAAAATCTTAACATGAAATTGTTCTATTTTTAAGACACTAATATATTTATATATGAGAGTATAAATGAATAGGTATGAAATAGTTTTTGTCTTGGTTCCCTGTCCGTCAGCTGCAAATTAATCAATAAAAAAATTTACAAGCTCTTTCTTATTTTTATTTAATAATTATATTAAGTGAATCTACCACCGGTTCGGAAAGTAGAGTCTACAGAGATGCACCGTCTAAGAACCTCACTAGGTTACTCTTTATCTACATTTAAAAATACAGTCATGATAGTTAATTACAATTATATATGTATGAAATTTATTCTGCCTGGAAGTCAACAAGTATTAATTTATATATATTAGTTACAATTTTTTATTAGAATTCTTGTGAAATATTTGCTATTTCAATTATCAATGTTTGTATTTTACAGAGAAACCTAACAAGGATCAACTATTTGTGACCGCTTTACACACACCTAATCCGTTCAAAACACTAGCAACTCGAAAAGGTTACACTAAATTTGATGTTTAAAAATTGTCCATACTTCAATAAATTAGGCTTAACAGTTGATTATTTTAGCTAAACCGCTGTATATTATGTGAATCATAGCTTATGACATTTATAGACTTAAATAGCAATAATTTATACGACATTTGTGCTAGATTATTTTAAAATTACCAAATAATCTCAACTAGTTTATTTGGATAATAATTATTATTTATGATAATGATATTGTTGTTGAAAATGATCGTACGTTTTATAATGTAGTATAGATTCAGAATACAGAATAAGTCAGAAGACAAATTCAAATCATTGCCGCGCATTCTCAGTGATGCCAGTTCAATTATTATAATTTTCGCTATAGCAGAAAATAGTCTATTTCATAACTAAATGAAATGTTTTTTTTTTTTAATATTTTTAAAACTGCCAGTATGAACGTCAAACCCTATTTATGCGCTAGTGTTAGCCCACTCGCCAAAACGTAAAATCACACTATTTAGGTGTGATTTATGTTCCTTTACATTTGAGACGCGTTGGCGTCTTCTGATTTATTCTGTATTCTAAGAGTATTTATTTCAAATAACACATTTAGTTAGCAACAGCTTCCGGGTTAAAATTGATTTAGCTTATAATCATGTTGTTGCGTTAAAATAGTTGTTTTATAGACAGTTTAATTAATTTAATCGATAAATTTATAATACAAAATAATTTACCAAAAAATATTACTGATTTAATTTTAATTATTTTTTTTTAAATAATGTAATAAAACCTTTTTACAGAATCATCTCCAAGTTTACCGGAGTCACTGACCAGTTGTCTCCGGTCGTCCCTTTTCCCACGAGTACCGCCTTACCTGAAGTTCGTTAGTCACGATGAGACAGTTCCACTCAAAATACCGACAGCGATACAGAAACATCTCAAGTGGAAGCTGACGACGATCACTCCAATAGTTGTTAAGAAAACTTTGACGAACTCTGGATTTAGACTTGTTAAGAGCGAGTGTGATACGGCGGAATGTCCTCAAGAAGGTATTGTTTGCTTTTAATATGATATCGACAAATGCAGCCTTAATTTATTTAAAATATAAATTGTATGAGAGTATGAGTATGGACTCCAATTAAATTAGATAATGTATTAGTAATGGAAATAAAATGTCAGCATAATATATATATTTTTGTAACCATTATAAAATTATTGAAAAGGGGATGTTTACCACGTATTTTATTTTTATTTGGTGTAGCTCGATATTTTGACATTATCTGCAAAACATGTTAAATATTCCATTTTAATAATAAAAATAACCAAGTTAATTTAAAATCTTACTTATAAAAGAGTTGTAATCGTATGGAATTGATGAGTAGAATACTATATATGTTATAAGTATTTTGCACTTATATACTTTTGAAATTTTTAGAAACTGTAGATTGGATAGGTATATGGGGTAAACATATGAAATCGATTATGTTCCGAGCCATTAAAGACGGACAAAAGATGAACCATTTCCCGGGCACTTTTCAAATCGGAAGGAAGGATCGCCTCTGGAGGAACCTACAGAAGTTAGCTTCGAAGTATGGAGTTGCAGAGTTCGGTATAATGCCCAAGACATACGTCCTGCCGCACGATTTGAAGATACTGAAGCACGATTGGGAGAAATATGCTGCTAATAACGAAAGATGGATTATTAAACCTGTAAGTAGCTGGAATAACTTTAAATTTATTTTGGTTTTTTTTAAGTTTTCCCTATAAATGCGAAGTCATTAATTCAGTGTAGAAGAATAGATTTCGAAGTCAAACCATTAGGTGATGAAGCCGCCTTATAGTACATACCTGTTTATGGTTATATGTGGTCATTAGTACTTCTGATCATGTATGGTGTACAATAAAAGAGTAGATACATCTATGTATTATAAAAGCAAGTATATGCTTATAAATACGTTTAAATAATTTCATTTATAATTTATAAGTATTTTAACATCTGGCGTACATTGGCGTAGCAATATGTGTATATTTACAAGCACGGACTGTTTCAACTTTTAAAAAAACATCCAATCTGGTCGTAAAAAACGGCAAATAACCTCTTAGATAAAAAATTTAGCCGAATTGATAACTTCCTTTTTTTAGTCTTCTAACAACAATCACCTCGGCCTTAATACATAATAATAACAATTATGAACTACAATACCAAATTTATTTCTAGCCTGCTTCAGCCCGGGGGACTGGCATCAAAGTCGTATCTCGATGGACTCAAATTCCCAAAAAGAAGCCGGTGGTTGTTCAGCGTTACGTATCGAAACCATATCTGATAAATGGTAGCAAGTTCGATCTGAGGTTGTACGTGCTCGTGACGTCAGTACATCCCTTACGAATATATTTATACAAAGACGGATTAGCTAGGTTTGCTTCGGGTGAGATTTTGTATTATTTTCATTATATATTTGTGTTTGTATAGTTTAATATTCCATTAAAACCTTAGGAATTTTGATGTAAGTGTTGCTTAAGAGGAGAGTAGATAAACAATATTGTCTTTTCTTATCGCAATTCAAATCAATAATGGGACAAAGAATGGTTCGGTTTGGAATTTAAATCAGTGTTTAACTCAATTACTTTTGAGCAATTTTAATAAATAAGGCTGGAGGTTTTAAAAATCATTAATTTTATTTACCAACAAGCTGTGTGCGCAAATCTTAATATTATTGTACCCTAAGTTACTCCCTATTATATCAGTTATCTGTCATTGCAAGTCCCGTCAAAATTGGCCCAGCCGTTCCAGAGATTAGCCGGAACAAACATACAAGCAGAGAAACCAACAAAAATTGTAAAAAATGTAATTTTGGTATATGAACGTGTTCATACACGATAAACTCATATGCATTGAGTAAAAAAGGGCTATTTTAATGTTACAAACAGACTTATTTTAACTACGTTTGATAAATTGAAACATGTTGAAAATTTTAAATTGTATATTTTCTTTTTCAGTAAAATACAATGATGAGTTGTCATCATTGAACGATAGATATATGCATTTAACGAATTACTCAATCAACAGACTGTCTAAAAATTATACTCCCAATGAAGATTTCGCAGCTTGTGAAGGACATAAGTGGTAAATATCTCCAATGAACATTATATTTGTGATAGAGCATTTCCATATCAACTTGTAGGTGTTGTTTTTGAGACTAAGGAATTTTTAATAAAAAATTGTGGCTAAATTATTTGAGTTGCAGTTATTATAATGCGTCTATTAGAAGTAAATATTAAAACGGCAAACAAATTATACTGATACAATATTTATTACAAATTCTTACTTGGTGGTAGGGCTTTGTGCAAGCCCACCTGGATAGGTACCACCCACTCATCAGATATTCTACCGCTAAACGACAATACGCAGTATTGTTGTGTTCCGGTTTGAAGGGTGAGTGAGCCAGTGTAACTACAGGCACAAGGGACATAACATCTTAGTTCCCAAGGTTGGCGGCACATTGACGATGTGAGGAATAGTTAATATTTCTTACAGCGTCATTGTCTATGGGTGATGGTGACCACTTACCATCAGGTGGCTCATGTGCTAGTCCGCCAACCTAAAAAAAAAACGGGCTTGCCCATATCAAACTTTTCTTAACAAACTTCTATCATTTGTTCTGACGATTATGTTCAGAATCAAAATTATGAAAACTGTTTGATTTTATTACTTTTAAATATTCACAATAATTAAAAAATACATTAATGACAAAAATGCACACTCACATTTTAATTTTATGTCTAATAAAAACAATTAATGTCTTTCAGGACACTTCAAACCCTATTTCAATACCTCAAGACTGAACAGAATGTAGACATAAATGCATTATGGGAATCTATTAAGGACCTAGTAATCAAAACTATTATAGCTGGCGAAGCTAGTATCAGTTCGTTGACTAAAGCGAATATCACTTCAAGATATAATTGCTACGAGTTGTTTGGTATTGATGTGCTCCTAGACGAAGATCTGAAACCTTGGTTATTGGAGGTGAGACTTCTTTATTTACATTACATTATTTATTTATATTACTTGGTGGTAGGGCCTTGTGCAAGCCCGTCTGGGTAGGTACCACCCATTCATCCGTTATTCTACCGCCAAATAACGGTACTCAGTATTGTTGTGTTTCGGTTTGAAGGGTGAGTGAGCCAGTTTAACTACAGGCACAAGGGACATAACATCTTAGTTCCCAAGGTTGGTGGCGCATTGACGATGTAAGGAATAGTTAATATTTCTTACAGCGTCATTGTCTATGGGTGATGGTGACCACTTACCATCAGGTGGCCTATATGCTCGTCCACCCACCTATACTATAAAAAAAAATACATGTATCCTCTTTTAATTTTTTGTTTTTCAAAGCAAATGAGTAGATATACAAGACTTAGTTTCTTCATTTTGTACATAATCATGAATCATATAACTGTATGATTTAACCTCATTGTGTTTTCAATATTTGGATACATATGAGTGATTCTGTAAAAATCTCATAATTTAGATAGAAAATGTTACCCCGACCTTTCGTATATAAGGCGTCAGATAGAAGTGCGTATATAAGCAACAAAGCATTGTGTTCTTTGCAGGTAAACATCTCTCCCAGCCTGCACAGTGCGTCGCCGCTGGACATACACGTGAAGGGCCCGCTGGTGTCGGCCGTGCTCAACGCCGCGCAGTTCCACGTGCCGCGCGCCGAACAGGTACACGCACACACACACAGGCCTCGACACAAACGCGCACATTCACACGCATAGACGCACACTCACACGCATAGACGCACACTCACACGCATAGACGCACACTCACACGCATAGACGCACACTCACACGTATAGACGCACACTCACACGCATAGACGCACACTCACACGCATAGACGCACACTCACACGTATAGACGCACACTCACACGCATAGACGCACACTAACACGCATAGACGCACACTCACACGCATAGACGCAAACTCACACGCATAGACGCACACTCACACGCATAGACGCACACTCACACGCATAGACGCACACTCACACGCATAGACGCACACTCACACGCATAGACGCACACTCACACGCATAGACGCACACTCACACGCATAGACGCACACTCACACGCATAGACGCACACTCACACGCATAGACGCACACTCACACGCATAGACGCACACTCACACGCATAGACGCACACTCACACGCATAGACGCACACTCACACGCATAGACGCACACTCACACGCATAGACGCACACTCACACGCATAGACGCACACTCACACGCATAGACGCACACTCACACGCATAGACGCACACTCACACGCATAGACGCACACTCACACGCATAGACGCACACTCCGAACGGGGACCCGCCTCTATTCACACGCACACACTCACACCTCGAGGCATACGACAACCAGGAACACGCACATACTCTGACACTTCGACACATGAGTGAAAGGCACAGGAAGCTTTGGAAAATACCCTCATCTCTACTACTATTATAAATGCGAAAGTAACTCTGTCTGTCTGTGCGTCTGATGCTCTTTCACGGCCAAACCGAATTTGACTAAATTTGAAACGACATATGACCTACCAGGAAAGAGAGTACGTTTTTATCTTCTATTGCGAAGCCGCAGGCGACAACTAGTGTAAAGAATGAACTTACGCCCAATCCTGAAATATTGATCCATTGTCACTCTAATCACTTAATAATCTCATAATTATTAAATAAAACTCTTTCTTTTATTTCAGGCGGGGCTGCCATATGATAGTAGATTGTATACAGTATATTTATCCAAAGAAGAAAGGGATAAACATATAATCTATACAAACATGGAAGATCGAGACCTGGTAAGTCATCTAGTATATGATAAATCTCATACACTCCTTGCTCGCAATATAAAGCATCATTGTCTTCAAAATAGTCAAAAGTCATGTAGATACTGTCCAGAAGTTCTCGCAAAGCATGTAACGGATTTATACTGCATTCAAACTTTTAGTATTTTAGTCTTATCATCGGTGTGCCAGCGCTATATTTTATAATTTATTTTGCATTAAGGAGTCGAGATGGCCCAGTGGTTAGACCGCGTGCATCTTAACCGATGATTGCGGGTTCAAACCCAGGCAAGCATCGCTGATTCATGTGCTTAATTTGTCTTTATAATTCATCTCGTGCTCGGCGGTGAAGGAAAACATCGTGAGGAAACCTGCATGTGACAAATTTCATAGAAATTCTGCCACATGTGTATTCCACCAAACCGCATTGGAACAGCGTGGTGGAATATGTTCCAAACCTTCTCCTCAAAGGAGAGGAGGCCTTTAGCCCAGCAGTGGGAATTTGCAGAAGAACAGGCTGTTGTTGTTGTTGTTTGTTGTAAGTAACACAGTTCCTCCCTGTGTAGTACCTCCGCGACATCCTGTCGACGCTGACGCCGGACGACGTGCGTCACCTGCTACAGGCGGAAGACGAGCTGACGCAGAGCGGCGCCCTGCAGCGCGTGTTCCCGACGCGCCACTCGCACAAGTACCTGCCCTACCTCGCCGGCCCGAGGTACTACAACCGCCTCTTCGATGCATGGGAGACGCGCTACGCGGAAGACAGGGAGCCCGGTGAGAACGACTGTGCTATATATTTTTAATTAGATATTTATTACCCACATAAGTTCTTATATTACCTAAATATTATATGAAACTAATACCCCTTATATAAAATTATCTGGCATGTACTAAAACAATGTACTAAAAATATTACATGAATTTTTCCTTTAATTGCTATTGTAAAAGTGCAATAAAACTAGTTAGCATATGATTGTGGATGATAAAAATGTGGAATAAATACCTGTTGACTTCCAGGCAGGATATATTAATTTAAATATTTGTATTAACTAACATGACTGGATTTTTTTAAATGCTGAAAAAAGAGTAACTACTGAGTTTCTTGTCGGTTCTTCTCGGTAGAATGGTAGCTTAATTAATTGTTAAATGACGCTTCAAAAGTGCTTGTAAAAGCCCACTTGAATAAAGTTTATTTTAATTCTGATTATGGCGAGAGTTGCAATTCTTTATTAAAAGTGAAATGAATAAATCAAACATTACAGTAAACTTGCAAATGACTATAGTCTGTTCGCGTTAAGAATGCAGTAAGTTGTCATTGTTTGACCAATCAAATCTTTTTAAAAGAAGGGTAAAGGTGTGTATATTTGTGTTAAAATTCCAACAAATTTAATTTTGTTTCAAAGACTAAGTGTAATGAATTTAAAAAGTACACATTAACGTAAAAAATGGAAATTAAGTCATTAATATTTTAATCACTATTACTTGTTTACTATTAATGTCGTCGTTAGTGTTTATAATAAAATAATTTTCTGCAGCGAGTTCCATAATATTATCTAAATCCCACATGGCAATTTCTTCTTGTAAGACGCGGTGGCAGCATTTTTCGCACTTTTATTTTTACAAAGTGGTGTGGTATTCATTTTTTTTAATATCAGTTAATAATAATAATAATTTAATTTAAATTATAATAATATCAGTTAATAATTAATTAAATCCACAACCATCACGTTCGAACTTATGTCTTTACCTGTTCAATGTGAACTTGACTTTGTAATTTGAAAAGATTTGATTGGTCAAAGGTGCCGGTGAACAATGACAACTCACTGCATTCATAACGCGAACAGACTATAGTAATATTTAAAAGTTCTAAACCAAACAAATATAATCAACCGTGTGTGTCTCGTCCGGCAGGCGTGGAGCTGTTACGCGCGCTGTGCGACATGGGCTATCACCTGCAGACGCCCGGCGTGCCGCTCAAGGTAACGCGCGCCGCACGCACGCGCACGCACGCGCACGCACACGCACGCTGCGCGCTCATGTCATTGCACGATCACATGGCCGGGAATGTTCAAACGCATACGGATATATCGAAAGCGATCGCTGTTTAATTCGAAGCGAAGGTTATTTCGTATATAAACCGAATAATTGTTGTAATAACATTGTGTTTATATATTATCGTGTAGTTGTTTCAGTTATATCCGACAACCGTTAAATATAAAACATTTCTGAATATCATATCCAAATTTTTGGGTAAATTTCTTTTTTTTCCTAATTCAATATTGGGCAATTAATTTCATTATAAAATATTAGCTTTTATTTGTTTTAATAATTTCCGTTCAAATAATTTTTATTATATGCGTTTAATGACATGAGTGTGAAGCAACGCGTTTTCCTCTTCTAATCGTTATTCATATAAACATAAATATATATATTTTATCGTATTGGGATTTGGTTTATTATCTTGTGTATGTATGTGTATCATTTTCAATCTTCACTAAGATTAAAAATATCCATTCATTTATTTGAGTTAAAAATAGAAGTTTTAAAATCATCTTTAACACTTAAAACACGTTCATTGAAGTTTTTTTTATTATAAATAAAAACGTAAAAACAATACTCATATACCTATATAGGGAAAGGCAGACAAAAGAATATTTTATTAGTTAATTTTTTTAATTTTTTTTTTGTTATTAGGTAACACCAACAGAAGTGAAGATTGAAAATAAACAAATATATTTTGTATGTTTATTTTATATGTTTACTTTATATTTATACATATTTTCATATTGATTATGCCCCTTATATCAATTTTATATATTATTTTTCGAGAAAGAAATTATAAAGAATTCACTGCCATTGTAGGATAGGTTAATGAGTTAGGAAATAAGTCAAAGAGTGTTATAATTGCAGGCCAAAACCGGAGTTAGTGTGGTGAGATATTTTGAGTTCAAGCATGACATTTTGTCCTTTTTTTGTCAATTTTTACATTATAAAATGACCTCAATCGACTAGTCTTTGAAGAGAAATAGTATTCACTTACAAGATCAGTTTTTCTGCAACGTTATATACTTTCATAAGGGTGTAGTATTGAACCTTTTTCATTGTTCATTTCCAGTGTTTGTATTGAATATGATAATCACGCAAATATCGTTTTGCGTCTATGTATTTGTAAAATAATTGAAATGAAATGTTGTAACTTGTCAGTCTTAGCATGGATACTAAGACGTTTTTGTTGTGGCTGTCAGGGCAAAGTCACAAATGCGCTCAGGCGAGCGTACTTGGGTTGTAAACACGTCGCTCACAGTAAGTGTGTAGATAGGAACGGCCGAGAGAATATGGCAACGTCGACTCGAGCGACCACATTAGTATTTTGTATCTGTACACAGCTAATGGAACCTCTAGGGCTGCCATAGACAATAAATAGCAGATCGTTATTTGAAAATAGACATTACAAGCTAGATACTCAATGTTAGTGCTAGACATTTGAACGGCATAAACGAAAGTTAATCGAACATTTTGATTTATCTAGATCCGGATATTTTGAACTTGTATATTTGCATATTGTTGTTGATATGTTATTTTGTTCATCGTTTTTGCTTAATCCCGAATTGTAAAAGCAACCAAATGAATATTTATAGAATGCATGATTGGATAAAATGTGTATCCCTTGAATACTTCACTGACGATGTGTTCGATTTTTAAACTTAACATTATATTTTTAATAATGGTAACTATTTTTTTAGAATACAATATTATAATAGAAAATGATATAGTTTGTATAAAGTAAATTATTTGAATAATGTAAGCCCAATGTAGTTACATAACATCGTAGTTAATTGTTATTAATTAAATATTATTTATCAGAAATAGAATTCGTAAAGGCTACATACATAGTGTATTTATTGAAAGCCGATGTTGGTAATGAATTATTTAGTTATTATGTAATATTGAATGTATTGTTTTTTAGTCGGCTACGTTTCGGGAGCTAGGAAATGTATATGACCTAACAGTTTTATTATCTTCATCATCATTGTAACAGGTAATACAAGTTTTGTTTAAACGCTAAAATGTGTTGTGGTCCGTATATTTGTTATTTGAATATTGTGCAGTTATTTTTTGTAGATGTGTAAGTCGGTTAATAGGCCATTTTCATACGAGTTTTATATATAGGAAGATTTTAAGATTTTTTAGATAGCTCATTTACAATATTCATGTTGAATATATTATATAATTTTTTTTTTATGTAATACCTATTTATCTATATACTTACATATTATCATTATATGCTATTTATTATTATTATTTTTGTAATATATCATACCTTGCGCTTTAACATGCTTTACAATTCATAGATAACATTTTATTTTTTAGTCAAATGAATCCCAATAAACTGACAATTATTGTTTATGCATTGAAAATAGTGATGAATGTATTTTCCAAATCAATAGACAAGAGTTTTTTTAGTCTGTTAATTAAATATTTATTATGCAAAGACCTTTCAGGTTGTTTGATTTTTTTGTGTGTATTGTAAAGTTAACTGTCAAAAATTAAATAATAGTTGTAGTGGTTTTTGGATGAAAGTCGCATATTTGATCTGATCTGACATTTTTGTAAAATTTATAGCGTTTTTTTTAAGCTGCGACCCTTGTCTTTTTTTTTATCATTCGCCCTCTTTATTGTTCATTCAATATTATAAGCTTGCTGTATGTACACTAACCTCATGCACCATTTAACTCGCGAAATGTGCTGTCCATTCATTATGTCGTTCCATCTCATTGTGAAAACTAGATGTGTTATATCCATTATTATATATGAGTCCATATATCAATAGAGTCGAGATTATATATCCCGGCGCTTGTGGGAAAAAAAACATGAATCAGCCCTGAATTTACTATGACTATAATCTTTTGCCCGATGTTAAGTGAAACCATCGTAAGAAAATTTGCATGTGTTGGATAAAAATATTGTCACATATGTATATATGTAATATACTCCAGACCTCGAAATGGAGGGGAGGTCTTTAGCTAAATTATGGGTCATTTACAGACTTTATTTAATATATAAACGTTCATATAAATTTGGTGGATTTGTGCTTCAATTAATAAATACAAAAAATGGATTTAACATATTGTCCCACATTTTATTATACTTACATTACATTACTAGATTTTCCTACATTTATACTAAAGTATAATAATCATCCATTATTCGCTTTATTTTGTAATCACTCCCATTTAGCCAAATTGCTTTAGCATTAAATATATCTAGTTACTGTAAGTAATGTATAAGCTATTGTTTTAAAAGTTTACAAATATAATATTTATTTTTCAGTCCAAAGATGTTTTTGAGTACTTTGACCATATTTAAATCAGCACAAACGTAGACCACAAATGCCGCTTTACCGACCGTTAACTGTCAGTCTAAATTGAGAACTTTTTTTTTTATTAGATCAGTTTTAACATCTCGTTGATTAGATCAGATTAATTACTGGAATCTGTCGTAACGGACTCCATCCGATTCGAACACATACGCTGGACAGTGACGGTAGTAAGGCGGCAGGTTGGCGAGTGAGTAACGGTGCCCCCCCTCCCCTCCCCGCCCCGCTCCGCTCCATCTCCCGCTCCACTCCCGGTGTTGTAGCGGGCGGCGGCTCAGCAGTTGGATCGTTGCAGAATGACGTGGACGCGCCGTCGCCGCCCGCCTCGGAGAGGCCCTCCGTGCCCTCGCTCGCGTCGGAGCGGACCTCCTCGGTCTCGCTCGGGCCCCTCACTCCCGCAGGGCCCCCGCGCGCCTGCGCAGACTCGTTGCCCCGCGCGCCGCCTCTCGCGCCGTCCGCCGCGCTGCAGCCCCGCGCCTAGCGCTGCGCCGGCCGCGTCACCGTCACCGTCGCCGCCGTCACCGTCACCGTCACCGTCACCGTCACCGTCGTCACCGTCGTCACCGCCGCGCACCGACCTCAACATGAACGAATGCGACGAAAAAGAACAATGCTGACACGTTGCCTGTAAGCCAGTATACAATTCCTGCTGATTTCTTTCGATCGAGTCTTGTAATGTAATGCGGCACGTTTGATGTATGCTTTACAAATTATAATGCCATCGACTTATTGTCAAAATCTTATTGTAGCTATCGTCAAACAAACGAGCTACCTAAGTTTAGTTTTATCTTTAACTTGTGCTACAAAATGTTTCACTTGAGTCACACTGGAGCCAAATATTCGACTCTAATGCGCACTCGTTCCTGTTTTATGAAGATATTTGTTCTAGAATAATAATAATCGATTGTAAATTTAAAATATAAATTTCAACAATTGGCAAATTTCTGCTTCTTACTTATGTCTACTATTAATGCGATTAAAGTTTGACTACAAATAGTTTTAAATTGAAAGAAAGTATATATAAGGGATGACAAATAAATAGTAACATACAATGTTGTATGTGGGTCTTTGACTAGAACACACGACGCGTTACTGTCGCAATAGCGGTTGTATGTGCTGTTGGCATTTACATCGTACGGCTGAGAGTCCAAGGGCCCACGTTTACAGGGGATTCCTATTACTTTAAATTCTTGTTAGAATATTTTTCTACGGTCTCATTGCTGTTAATGCTGCCATTGATTGGCACGCGACACGCCTTGTGTGCTCCAGTTTATAAGATAGACAGGAGCTTAATTCTCTTTAGTATTATATAGTTGAATAGATCTTCTGTGGTAAAAATTAATAAGATTATATCAAACCACTCCGTCTTCTTCATTTTAAATATTTTGACATTCCTTATTTTACTTCATTATCATTCAATTAAATTATTTAAAAAATAAAGTTAAATTAGATGTCAAATAAATTTAAAGTATAAGGTTATGAAATATAAAGCGTAGTACTGTCTTATACTTTGAAAACATAAACGTCGGTTATAAATTGCGTTTGATTATGTTAATATAAGGAATGTCGGGTTTGTCAAGATGTATTTAAAAAAATTATTACAATGTGTTCATTGTATACCTAGTGTTGCTAGATTAGTGGATCGTGGTAAGCTTGTGATGTCATCGAATCGTGTTCAGATATGTTCGATTAGAATCGATTTAAATTGTATGTGTATATATCATGGTATTAAAATAATCGATTTCAATTTTGATGTCAATAGTATTCATTCCTTTTGCGAAACAGTTAAAATGATAACCATACGAATTGTGTATTAGGATATTTTAATTAAGTCTGCGTATTTATTTGTAACGATGTCCTGGTTGTTATACTTATGGAGTCGCCAGTGCAAAAAATAAATTAGTGTTTTTATTTGCATGATTTTTTTTTGGTAAAAATGTTTAAAATACTTAGAACATGACTTAAGTGTAAAACATTTTTTATAATTTTGAAGGATAATAAGAATTCATAATCCATTCTAATTTATTGTACTGACGTCTCCATAACTATAATATCCTGATGATTTCGCTGGACGTATTTTAACGTACGACTAATGTTAATATTTTTTGTTATTCTTACTACATATACTTTGGGCAGTCCATTTTATACCTTTAGTTTTGAAACCTCGAATTTAAATAGTACTTCATGATATTTTTAAATCTGTTATTTTTGATCGCAAATATAAAATAGTAGTTTTAAAATTGTAACAACCAAAGATATGTCAGGCTATCAAATTGAGCAATTTCTTAATGATTTTGCGTTTACTCATGCTGAACAACTTAATAATAAATATATACGCATTTAATTAGTGTTTCGGTGGTTTTTTTTAAATATCCTCTTTCTTAAAACGACAATATAATAGTATCGAAGTATATGCTCAAACACAGAATTTCTCAAAATACTATTAAGACTTAAGGCGTCAAATCCAATACGTCCGGAAAGAATAGGCACAAAACTTCTTGTCTAGGAATGGTCAAAATTGCCGGATGCTTAGAATTTGTTTGTGATGGATTGGTGTTTACTATATCTGCGGTTTTATAAGTTGCCAAAAACTATATTAGCGCACTAGAGCAATAATAGCAAGTAATATTTTAAATATAACTTTTGCAAAAACTTGGAGATGCCGGGGATCGAACCCGGGGCCTTTCACATGCAAAGCGAACGCTCTACCACTGAGCTACATCCCCGATAGTGTATAAGCTGAAATACTAAATCTGTTGCATAAAAATATATGTTACAGTAATTAAGACATCAACATTTCTTTATATTTCCTGTGTATTTATAACGTAGTTCACTTCATCTAATCAATATAATACAGCGTACACATTTCGGAGTCATGCATGAAAAAAAATAAGTGTATGATAACGAAAACAGCCTTATATTTCTCATTTGTGAACTTAACTTGTGAAAAAGTTGGTTTTAAGCCATTTTTTAATCGAGCCCTGCACATGACATAAAAATAACTCGATCGATCGATATGAGAAACCTTTTCTAGTTGTAAACGAAATACTAATAAATACTGAATTATATGAATCCGAGCAACCTCCTGATTATTCGTATATGTTATTTCTGATTTGTATTTAACTTCTAAAGAAGAAGAGAAAATATACATGTGTTGGAAAAATCTAAGACAAGATTTGGGAGTATTTTGGTGTTTCAGGTGTTTTTTGCGAATTGAATGCTTACTCGTTTCCCGCAAGTCCCCTAGGGTTGCAGATGTCCATGGGCGGTATTTTCCATCATGTAAACCTTTTGCTCCTATCCACTTACGACTAATGCAACACTACAATAAAAAAAGTATAGATTTTATATACATAGTTATAGCAATGGCTATGACGAATGCGTCGTCTTGAATCAATAAGATCGTAAAACAAAAAAGTGCTCTGTGTTTTTCAGAAAAATATAAACAATCCAACTAGCTCGTATTATGCAATAGGTATTATTTGTGTTATTTCTTATTTGACATCATTAGCGTCACATGATATTAAGAACTGGTCTTGCAACTTTCTAATAATTTTAACATTGAAGTAAGTGCAATTAGTACTTTATATAAACCATGTTTTTAGGTGAAACTCAGATATTATTTCAAAACATAAAATCTTTAGCAATTACATACTAAGACGCAACGTATCATGCTTGTGGTGTATAGTTACACACCTCACGCCATATTCCAAAAAAATATATGGATATTCATATACTCTGCTGCTATATGGGATCTAAGATGTTATGACCAATGTCTATTGGATTACAATGGCATACTCACCTGTCTTATTTTTTAGTGCAATGGAATCTTAACTCCAGCCATAGAGAACCACAATAGGGATGTAATAGAATAAAAATATTGCAGGACAGGTAAGTTATCAATGAAGACTTGACACTTCAAGGTATCAGGAGTATAAATAGCTGCTGGATTTATTTACTGCTATAGTAGTAACTTATTCTTTTAAAAGTCAACCTTGAAATTTATAACATATGTACATATTCTTTTGTATAGGAACAAATATAATCATGGTTTATAAAAAACTTATGAATGAAATAGTCTATCTCTCTGCTGAATAATTTATTAACATCTATAAATTTTATCTATAAGATAACACAGTTATTTAAAGAAATATTTTAATCATAATCATTAAAAATACTGAGATTAAAGTCTGACTTTAATAAATCCTTAAAAAATAGTTAAAAATATGAAATTACAATATCCTAAATTTATTAATCCCTATATAGAATACATAATAATATTTTTAAAATTAATTAGCTATCTACAAAAAATTATGACTAGAAATAAATATAATATAGCTATTATCTATTAAAATGCATGAATTAACATCTGTATAAGTTAAAAAAATAAAATCTATTGCAATATGCTGCCTCCGTCAACTGACATACACAATCCAGTTATACTTTTAGCTTGATCACTTGCTAAAAATGCTATTACTCCAGCTACTTCACTGGCTTCTACTACCTTTTTCAGAGGTGTTCTGCTTACAACATTCTGAACCAATAATTCTATTTGATCTTCGGTTAATCCTATATCTTTCAGAATGTTAGTCTTGACAAAACCAGGATTTACAGAGTTTACCCGAACACCGTCTGGTGCTAGCTCCAAGGCTACACATTTTGTGAAATGGTCTAATGCGGCTTTCGAAATGTTGAAAGGCAAATAAATTGTACTGGCCTTGGAAGAAAGGATACTAGATACGTTAATAATGCAACCCTTGGTTGTAGAAAGATGTGGAACACACAACATCGTTAAATGGTAAACCGC
This sequence comes from Vanessa cardui, assembly GCF_905220365.1. Classification (NCBI taxonomy): domain Eukaryota; kingdom Metazoa; phylum Arthropoda; class Insecta; order Lepidoptera; family Nymphalidae; genus Vanessa; species Vanessa cardui. Next base: position 8,827,386 of record NC_061143.1, read on the forward strand.
TCGCATATTCGTTGACATAACTTTATCATACTTCTCCATACTCGTATCCTTTATTCCTCCCGTAGCTATTACGCCGGCGTTATTAACTAAAACATCAAGTCTGCCATAGTGATCTATAGTTTCTTTAACGAGGTTTTCAACGTCTAAATCTTCTGTTAAGTCTGCCACAACAGTCAAAGGCTTTATCCCCTTGGCCTTCTCACAGTACAGAGCAATTTTTTTCAAGTTATTTTCTTTTCTTCCGGTCAAGGCTAGCTTTGCAGATAATTTTGAGAAATATATCGCTGTCGCCGCACCGATTCCTGAACTAGCGCCAGTAATTAATACAACTTTATTTGTGAAATCCATTTTAGTGCAGTTTTTTTTTCAAATAGAACCTTCCTTTAGTATAGCTACTATTTAACTGGATAATGAATGTGTATACAAAAATAGTTTATTTTTAGATCTCTATATACAAACAATATTATGTACTATTATGTAAATCTTTGACAGACGACAGTTGATGTTGCCTATTTTTGAATGCGATTTCTACTTATAACAAGTATTAATATAGGAAACTATGAAACACAGTACTTTAGAAAGATAAAATGCCTGAGTTTTATTTTTTTTAATCAGAATGTGTTAGACAACTTCTTTTTTAATTTCGCTATCGTCTGATTGTTAACTTCTGATATGTCTGAGTCTTATGGTGATAAGACTTACGTTTTTGTGTTTTTCATTATCTTTTTTTTGGTACATGTCTTCATTTTACTTTTCGATATAGCCTTAATACCGATTATAATCGTAAATTCAAACTGACAGTAATGTCAGAACGATAAATAAGTAAATAAAAATCTGAAATATATACCTGCACTTTCTGCGTTAGTAAGTAAAAACCAAAACCGAGTCGAACTACAAATGGAGGTTTAATCTCACTCAAAACATTTCAGGTAAATCTTGTTTTATGTGGTGGTATTGTATTCTCTCATTTAGTCATTAAATTTCAGCTTAAAGAACCGTGACCGCTAAGTACGATTACAATTGTTGCTTTTAATATAGTAGGATTTAAGAAAATGGCAACACTGTTACTCCTCGTGTTGTGTGATCATGTGATTTACGCATTTTAAATCATCATTCATCATCAAAAATTCAATGTAATAGACGGTGGAAAATATGAATATTCAAATATTACAATACTAATATTCCTCTAGATTTAGTGTGAGAGGACCAATTTAATGATTTAACCTTGAAATTAAGAATTCAGCTAATATATCTTTTTAATCTTTGACATTGTAATATTAATATACATAGAGTTTCAAAATGTATTGTCTAGCTTTCCTATTTAGAATATATAAACCGGAACTGATTACGCATGCACATAGGATTTTAATAAGTCAGATTTAAAAAATATATAGGTATATTCTATGACTTTGGTAAATACGTGATGCCTTTCCGATCGTGTCGGATTTGCCGTCAGAGTGTGAGAAAAGAGTGCACTCACAGACTCTTGTGCAGTATACTAATTTTTATTCTGCGGATGTGTGTGTTGTTATGCTGTTGACGCTACTGGCGTTTACAGCTACACCGAACATTCTAATATGACATAATATTCGACTAGCCTTTATATAGGCTGCTGAAAAAAATCAGGAGGACACACAAACACTAAAAAATAAAAATAATAAATAAAATAATAGGCGTGGAAAGATTGACGGCCAAGTTATATAGCCTTTACGGCGAGGTCCGCAGACCCGTATTAACTAACCCGCGCTTATAATATGTTCGCAATTCGATTTATATTTATTAAAATATAAACAGTAAGGAGTAAGGACAAGTTTATAATGTTTGGTTGCAATATTAAGGTTGTCTATAATGTCCACGAATTGACCTCCGACTCAGCGAGACCGGATGTTGATTTACTGAAACCGAAGTGATTTATGGAATAATCGTGACCATGTTTTAATAATATATTTAGTAAGCACAATGCTAAATGAACTATTTGTTTTTATATTATCATAATATCTTGTAGTTACTGCTAGTAACTATTACATTGTATAGACTAGCTATTTTTTTCTTTGTCGTTCCTTTTTGGCTATCAAATATTTATTAACTTTTTATTAGTAAGTAAAAATATTTTAAAATTCTACATATTTATAAATAATCTCGTCTTTGGCGGTGAAGGAAAAAATATTACTAGAGGCGTATATTACGGAGGCGGAAAGGACTAAAGGGGGCCTGATTTTGCTTACATACAAATTTGGTATTGCCAATATCCGGTTAAACATTTAAACGTATCAGAAAACTGAAGATTAAATGATAAGTAACAGTAACAGCTTATTATAATTTAATACATAGTAATAAACAAAGTCGCTTACCGCTGTCTGGTCTGTCCCTTTTGCTTAGATCTTTACAATACGCAATAGTTTTTGATGCGTTTTTTTCATCCAAGTGATGATATGTCTCTACGAAGCTGCCACCATGTCCGTCCGAGTACAGAATCAGCAAACAAATCCCATACCGTTGCATCGAGGAATGAAACAGACAGACGTTATTTCCTCCAAATTGTTCACTAATGCAATGTTCAAGATTCTGAACTGGAAAGGACGTGGCAATTGGCATCAGCATCAATGGCGAATACATCTCTCACTTGAGATTCGCAGACGACATCGACATCGTGGCAGAAACGCTGCAGTACCTATAGCAAATGCCGAACGATCTGATTCTGATTGGTCTACGGATGAACTTGGACAAAACCAAGGTCATGTTCAATGAACATGTTCTATCGGAACCGACTGCGATACACGGTACCGTCCTCAATGTTGTTCAAAAATATCTCTACTTCGTGCAGACTTTGCGATTAGGTAGAAACAATCTTGAGGACGAGGTGAATAGAGGAATTCAGCTGGGTTGGGCAGGGTTTGGGAAGTTACGTCGAATCTTTACATCGTCGTTCCCGCAGTGCCTTAAGACAAAAGTCTTCAACCAGTGCGTCCTACCCGTCATGAAATACGGAATCGAAACGTGGACACTCACGACAAGGCTGGTCCACCAGTTTAAAGTCACTCAGCGTGCTATGGAAAGGGCTATGCTAGGCGTTTCTCTGAGGGATTTTTGATTTTCGCATCAGAAATGAAGTGATCCGTCAAAGAACCAAAGTCATCGACATAGCCCACAGGATCAGTAAGCTGAAGTGGCAGTGGGCTGGTCATATTTGTCTTAGAACCGACAACCGTTGGGAAAACGTGTTCTAGAGTGGAGACCGCGTCTCGGCAAACGTAGTGTCCTCTTCAGGCACGGCGGAGTGACGATATATGCAAGGCGGCAGGCAGGAGCTGGATGCGAGTAGCCGGAGAAAGACCACAGGGGTATGCACTGGGAGAGGCCTATGTCCAGCAGTGGACAAAAAGGGGCTGATGATGATGATGATGATGATGATACGTGTTTTATAAATAGATAGAGTGTTTCGAGAGGAAGGTTTTTGTGTATATAACGTGGACAATAAACTGAAGAAACAGTGATAATTTTAGAAATTTCTAATGTGATGTCGCAAAATAAACAAATTCTGTAATATATTTGGTACCAATATTTTGCATCCATGCGAAACAAAGAATAAGAAAATAGCAATGTGTTTTTTTGTGTTTAATTCATGTCAATAGTTTTTTCAGAACTATTGACAAGCTGATATAACTATTTAACAAACATTTTTATTTTTATTGTTTATATTATTTTTTTTTTTATAAAATATATTCTTTATATTTCGAAATTAGAATAGTTCTTTTTTTATATTAGTCCTTTTTGTTATTACAAAATGAGTTAGATTGTCAGAGTGATGTACATTGTAATATTTACAAGACTTAACTGTATAGATTTAGATACTTTGTATATCACATTAGATTTCCAAATAAAAATAATGCAATCATAGTTTTTTAGCGAAATGTGAAAAGGAAAAATAATATAACAGTTAATTATTTGTTTTCGAAATGTTTGTATTTAAATATAGGTTACTAGCGCCCTTGCCCTAGCTGATTACGACTAAAAGGAGATGTCAAAAAAAGGTAGGTTTAATAAGGTAATATTCTTCTTTTTCTATCTACATTAGAATAAATATAAATTAAATAACGCATCGTAACAGTTTACTTTAACTTTTCATCTTAAAGCAATTAGGTATATGAATAACATAATTTATATTTCATGTATTATTCTGTTAAACATATCTCGTAAATCATTCGCTATCCGTTTCTGGGGCAAGACATTCGTCTTAGATCACATTTACATATAAAACATTCCAATATATCAATTCGGCCACGAATGCAATTTGTGAATGGGTCCCATAAATAACTATTTCCCGTTTGACACATGGCGACCCTTCGCTTAAGCGGGCAACACCGCTCTATGTTTTCTCGCGTTTATTTGACAGATGCGTTCCGAATTTGAAAACCGGAAGGATTTTTCAAACGGCCCAGCCGCGCAAATCAACTGTGAAATTCAATTGAGCGGCTATAAATTTCCTCGCTTTGAAAAATGACTCTTTTTATCATTTCTTTCTGTTGTGAGCGCCATATTTCTTATTGGTAGAATTTATATGGGTTATTTTTCAACCGCTTTAGTGTAGATGTTTAAGGTTCTATATTTTTAGTTGCAAGCTATTATTAATCTTGGAATGAAATAACTACAAGTATGCTTTATAATTAGAACATGTAATTCAATAAAGTCACGTTAATAGTCTAAACTTAAGGCTCGTGGCCCAATAACAATAGTATACACTAAGAGCGACTCCATAACACTTCTGGCATAAGTTTTATACCAGAAGTATTTCAGAAGTGGTTTAGTACTTTTATCAGATAGCTGTAACAAATATCAGTCTCTTCTGATTTATTAGGATAGATTATTTTGTGAACTGATCTAAAAGTGGTCGGCATTTCGATGGAAAACATAATCAAATTATATTTCGATAATAATAAATGTGAAATTAACGTTCTATTACCGCCATTTTCGATCGAGTAACCGTAGATTCGAGTATTAAAGATTCAGTAACAGCGCGAAGTACGGCGCCATTACCGCGATGGATGGTGCCGGTGCTGATGTATCGTCTCATCCTCGGATTGCACTCGGAATGGGCTATAACTGTCAATTTATATGTTTACTAGCTACGGCTTGTACGATTTACAGAAACTTATACGTAATACAGAGAAACAATAACGCGAATTAATGCGTTTTTCTTATCGCGCTAGGCGGGAGTTAATGGAATGTACTTATTACCTTTTACTTATGTATTTAGTTTTTCTTTCAATTTTTCATTATTTATAAATATAAATCTATACGAACCATGAAGATTGCCATTGTGCGGTAAATTCAGATAATTAAATCCATAAATAATTGTTACATGACATTTTGTTATGTTTCTATTTTAAGAATATGTTATGACTATATTAAAACAAAGTTTATTCACAATTACATTAAGCAAAAGAATGGAGATGCCGGGGATCGAACCCGGGGCCTTTCACATGCAAAGCGAACGCTCTACCACTGAGCTACATCCCCGATGAATGTCTTGGCGTAAACGTTCCTCGATTTCGAACATGTGACAGTGAAAGCCTTATGTATTCTGACGCATGCGCATGATTGGCATTACAAACATGTTGCAAACACGAACTTTTTAAGATCAAGGATATGCAGTACTAATAATTACAATAATAGCTATTACAAGTGTTTGAATTGAAGTGTATGTACAGTAATATTACGCAAAAAATGGGCATTATGTCATTATGTCAGTGTGTCAGTGTATTAATTGGTGTATTCGTGTTGTATTTCAAGTATCAAGATAGATATATTTCATAATTATCTTTGAAAAGGAATATAGATAGTGGACCAAAGAATACATGCAGGACAAGAATAGATAGGGAAGGAGTCGTATAATACTTATCTTCGTTTATCAACAATATATATGCATACACCTAAGATGTCTGTATAACAAAACTTGGGTGTACCAAGGTCGATATACCTGTATGTAGGTCATTCTTAGGGCTAATGTTTTTGAGTTTTATGATGTAGACTTAATTGCAGTCCATGGTTGCTAAATTATTATTTTTTTAAATATGCGACATCATCACGTACATTACTCTGATCCCAATGTAAGTAGCTAAAGCACTTGTGTTATGGAAAATGAGAAGTAACGACGGTACCACAAACACCCAGACCCAAGACAACATAGAAAACTAATGAATTTTCTACATCGACTCGGCTGGGAATCGTATACGGGACCGCGGAGTGGCGTACCCATGAAAACCGGTGTACACACTACTCGACCATAAAGGACGTCAAAACTTCGCAAGCGTTTTAGTAGTAGTAGTCACATAGAAACTTGTTAATTGATATTTATGTTGATAAAGTTTGCACTCGATAAAACAGTATTATTGAGTAGGTCTGATATACTGACCATATCATTATTGCATAGGTATATACTGATTTATATTTTTTTGAATTTCAACAAATTTAATTAGTAGTCATCTGTATTCCCTGCTGGACTTAGCTCTTTCTTAGGTTTCTTGGGCATTAACATTGCTTGATATTTGGAACTTACATTCTACCCAACACGGCCTTTTCGCTGATGTCTTCACTTAACCTAACGCGAGGACTTCACTTCTCATGGTGACCGAGTCTTCGTTCCCACCGAAGAAGCTGTTTACGTCATTGCTAATCGTTCTGTGGCAAATGTTACTGGCCCATTACTTCTTAAGTTTGCTAATTCTTCAGGATACATTGGTTTCTTATATTTTCCGTTGAATCACCTAATTTCTGATGCGATAAAACTGCGAGCATAACTTTTGCTTAGCTCGTTGATCGAGTGTAAAATCGTGAACCATTAATATTATTTAGGTAAGTCATATTTTAACGGAAAGTATTTTAATTAAAGAATTTTAAATATGTTATATCGCTTAATTGCCATGATTGGGGATGTATTAAGGGTTTAAAATCTAGAATAAACTTTTAACTAGTATTTATATGCGAAGGCTACATAGCAGACATTTTCTCAAAAAAAAAAAAAAATTTGGCTGCACTTTTTTTAATATTTTTTATTTTAAATTAAAGTAACTGTTATAAATTAGATATGCTAATACTGCGATCAAATAATACAAATTCGTTGGTTTATATAAATTCCAAATTCAAGTGCAGTCCTAATTAAAACAGAGTGCCCAAATTTTTCTCAATTTCCCCGCGATCCAATAAAGAAATGCAAATGAGGTGCGGCCAAGAATTATTGCGTTAGAAACTAGGGGTGACTGTATTTGTCTAATGCTATGTCGATAAACATTGCCAACAGTACTTATTAAGTAGATAGTTGAAAAGAGTTTTTAATTGAAATATTTCTTATTTTAAACTATTTCTGTGTCTCTGATTTATTGGTGACTTAATCTAGTACGACGTTGAAAATAGAATGTTATTTTTTTTATTTTAAACGATAAAATGTTCGATAATCTTCCTTTTTTAATATCGATGGAGTCGCATCACTAGGCTCAGCTACGGTCCTCGTGTTGATTGTAAAAAAGTTTTTATTGCTAATTCCCGCGTTACAGGGTGCAGCCCGGCCATTCTGCCGCGCTTGTCAATCTGCTGTAAATGAACTTTGGAATGACTTCGACATTTGTTTTACTGTCAATTGCTCGTTTATGTTTTGCGGTTAGTTCTGAACATTTTATTTTATGTCTTTTTTTTTTTTTTTTTTTAATCTAAGGTGTTCAAATTTTTAGTTCATTCAAATGTAACGCTTTACACATAAGTAAATATCATCTGATTAATAAAAAAGAAAAGAAAATGGTGATTTAATAAATTTTATTGTTATTTTGCATGTTGTCAGATATCCTTTTTCAAAAATAAGATAATTTTCTTCTTCATTTTATTATTTCAATAATTTAAAAATTCTGTTAGTTGACTTTTTCTTGACTTATACATTATTTATTATGTTTTTGTTTGTGAAAATATTAATAACGAAAAATCAAATTAATATTGTTAGGTTTGTGTATGACCAATGACCATGCTTTTTTACATACATAACAATCATTGTGGCAATATCACTTGATGATAAAAAATGGAGATGCCGGGGATCGAACCCGGGGCCTTTCACATGCAAAGCGAACGCTCTACCACTGAGCTACATCCCCGTGTATTTATTATAGCTAAATACAGTACAACAAAATAAGCAGAGTTTCATTTTTCAAAACAATTAAACATAATTATTATCTTCAAATAAAACAAATACCCGCTGTTCAAATACACTAATGAAGATATTATTATAAAACAAACGAATAAACACTTAAACAAATAACTTCTAAATTTAAGCATTAAACCTTCTTACTTCTTTGATCTCGAAATTTACATTGTTATTATACCTACATATTATAATATTAAATTATGCAACGCCACCTTTGGTTCTAGTAAGCTTTCTTTAGAAATTGAACGGGTCTTATTAATATCTGATGTTTTACCTTAAAATTTTTTGTTCTTGCCCTCTTCATCCTTTTTTGACCTATTTTGTGATTCATTTTATGTATATAAACAAAAAATTATTGACTAATTTTTTTTCTAAGTTTTTTATTTTTTATTTTATCTTTAAATTATTATGTAAACTTTTTAATTGTGCACTGTTCATAATTAGTAAATGTTATGTACACTTGTCATTGACGTACATATCTGATGTTTTAATATAGTCACTTTAACTGTAAATGTTCAATATGTATGTTGTAAGTGTGCTTGTTGTAAACAAATAAATAAAATAAAATCCTTTAAGATCGCTGCTGCCTAAGAACCAGCATCAAAAGCTTCTCGTGAACAGAAACAATCAATTTTCAATTGACCAAAATGGAGATATATGATTGTATATTCGATTTTATTTCGTGTGTAACCTCTTTGGTGTGTAATCTCAAGGGAGAATAAAAAATAAGCAACATAATTTTAGAACGTAATTAAATTCATAATTTAAAATCAGAATATTATTTCCACTGATATTTTAGTATACATATATTAAAATGTTTATATGTATGTAAGAGTTTTTTCGCACAAAATTAAAGGCTCTTTATTAAGTGTGAATTAAACATCAACGTTTTATAATCAAATAGTACGTAAAGCATTAAATCATAGAGTTGTCAAGGGGAGTGCGTGCTGGATGGCTGATGGCATTCTTCGTCGACCATAAAAATATTTTCACGCACCAAATAAAGGATTTAATCCTATATAATGAATTGACGCTATTATTTAGAAATTATGATAGATATTTTAATATAAATACGGCTTCATCGGAATAGCAATTTGAATTAAGAGATCGAAGCTAATTTTTAATTGAAACCATTTAGTTTGAATAATAATGAAAGTATTTGTTACAATTAAATTATTTATTTAATATAGGCTAAAAACTAATCCATGCTGGGTTATAAACAGGGAATAATGTCATACACTAAGTATATTAATAGAAACCCCCGATGCCCAGAGATAAAAAGACAGTGTTTGACCTGGAACGCGTGAGGTGGAGGCCTGGCGTGTCCTGTTTCAGATGGCCCTGATGGGGATAGTAGCTGGTGGAATGTAAGGGCGATGAAGCGCGATCACCTTTACCCTTCAAGGATAACTCCGCCGAGCCACGAGCAGAGCAGAGGCAAGGATGTGTTATATCGATAGCTATCAGATCTGTGCCAATGACGGCCTTCGCGTCGTAGTGATTTTTGCTATGGATGAATGTGTACTTCTTTTATATGTATGCCAAGAATACCAAGCTATAGAGCAGCGTGATGGTGGTGTCAAATCTGTAAAATTATAGCAGGCGTTTGTAGTTAATTTAGGAAGGCACATAACGAAACGGGTCAAGTAAGTGGTAGCTAGTTCAAAGTCATCGGAACTGGAAAATATAAAATTCGGTTTTTAAATCTGGCTACTTCAAAGATTTGCCAATGTCGTTAGAATAAATAATGATAAAAGGTGACCACACAGACATGCCTTGACAAATACTGCTACTGCTACTACTGGTAGCACAACTGTGGGAGATTTTTGACCTGTTATTACAACTATGCAGAGAGCTCTATTCGTTGTGAGATTATTAAGTTAAAGATGTCGTCTCATACCATGATCGAGCTCGGAACGTACTTTTAAGTGTATCATAATAACTTTCAATACACGCAGGCGTAACATTAACATATTATATTCAGTATAATAAGTCCCATCTGTACATAACAATCGAATGAGCTATACGTATCATCATATACGAAGTTAGTCGTGAGGAAAATTAATCTCAGCTTCAGTACTTGAAGGCAAGGTATTGACAAAGTTATCGACTTGATGTTACGTACATATATCTACGTCTATCGTTTTCTGTAATACGCGGGGGGCACGTAGTCGGCACGTGACCGGCATCTTTCGTTTCCTGTCACAGATACACCTAAAACGAAAAACAAGATGGAAATACGGAAAATTATTTCGGAAATAAAATTTCTTCCCTGGTAACACCTGGGTGGAATGCAAAATATTTCGGAGAAATGATTTTTAGACTTTCATAAGGACTTAATAATTTTATGTAATTTTTTTTGTATTATATTAAGTAACAAATTTGAATCTGATGTAAAGTTATTATTTATTAATTCAATGATACACCAATGCAACATTATATAAGTATTAGTACTGAAAAAGAGGAACAATTAAATTCCTTGGGAGTTCTCCTCAGTAGAATTTACAGTCAATTTATATTGTTATTTATTTAATTGCACATACATAATAATTATGTAAGTGATTTGATGGAAAACGAGTAACTGATGTTGATGAAGTTCAAATACGGTCATGTTTTCATTTGTTTAATTTGTGTTTATAATTATTCTTGTGGTCAATTTCGAAGGAAAAATTTGCAAGGAAAGTCGCATATATTTGTGGTATTAGGTAAGGAGGATTTTATCCAGCTGTTAGCTGTCTCATTGAGTAGAGAGCTCTACGCTTATCAACAAAAGGATATATGTATCCTACATCACATCCAATGTACATCGTTTTATATTCAAGCATGACTTTAATAAATACTAAGATCGGTGCACATTTCTACAGAAGGTTCCATCCACTTCAAACAGATCCGTCACCTAAAGATGATATTAACACGATGTTAACAATAAAAAATAAGTAATATTTGCTCAAAATTTCAGATTAAATTCAATTGATCATTTAAAATGAAGATTCGGAACTGCCCATATTATTAGTACTACTTATATCATAACAATAATAATATTTTGCTTAAGTGTTTGACGTTTTCTATCTAAGTAGCAAATGAATGCAAGATGTTTCATACGAATTAAAGCGAGCAAAAAATTCAATAAATTATGTTATCAAACATATATGTAACACAATTATACTCACGCAAGAGAATATGATTTTTTGCGTATTTTTAAAAACCAGTCCGTAAATTCTGTGGAATCTACGTACACGCGTAGTAATTCTCCGGGCACCCACGTACAATGTACGTGATGGGAATCCGACCCCCTAGTATTATGACGGTAGGGGGTGATTAGGAAAAAGATCAGCTTGCGTGTTGCGGCGTCATTGGAAGGTGATAACTGAATATTGTTTTAAATTTAATTTTGTGTAGATGGTTTTTTGTAAACTTTAATAAATTTATTATGGAGTTGTCCGATATAATTTTATAAAAATGGAGATGCCGGGGATCGAACCCGGGGCCTTTCACATGCAAAGCGAACGCTCTACCACTGAGCTACATCCCCGTTGACAACTTGAGTGAAACAAAACATCTTTGTATGAGCTAGTATTTTAATATCTCACGATTTAATATAATTAAAGAATATTAATTATTAGAAATATTTAAAAAAAAGAAACACTAACATACAGTACCTAAATGTGCTTATTAAGAAGCAAGTTTATAAGCATATCTTTGGGCTACCTTATGGTAAGTGGTCACTACCCATAATTGGCATCAAAACAAAAATTAATTAATATCCTTTGGAACTAAGATGTCATGCCTTTTGCCTGTCATTGCATTAGCTCATTCTCCCTCCAAACTGGAATATACTGGAAAATACTAAGTTTTGCCATTTTGCGGTAGAATAAGTATGTGATGAGTAAGTAGGTAGTAGGTACCAACACATGATCTTGCATGAAAAAGGAAAAGGTTTAAGAAGGTTTAAATATTTCTTCACCAATTCAAAATGTGTTTTGTCTCGCCATATTCTGCTAGATTATTATCCATCGAAGTGAATTTTAGTTAAATTTTGAAATTCTAACTTAACTAAAAGATTATATTACTAAAGAAACTATATCCAGTTGATTGTTAGGTTTACTTACTCATTCTTTTTACAGTTTACAATCTCACGAGATGGAGTATAATCGAATGTTATTTATTACTTTACGGTGCATAATACGTTCGCATAAAATAACTTAATGCATTGTTTATTTATGCCACGACTTCCAAACTATAATCATATAATAGGTTTTTTATTATAGTTTTATTTCGAACGAAGTCGCTTTTATGCAGTCGAATATGTAATTAAATTACACCGAATTACGTAAATTATGAATATGATCATTTATGATTTAATTGCAATAAACAGTTTTACAAAATCAATATATTTAGTTTTGTTTAACAGAGAAATATAATCAAAACAAAATAATTTTATAATAGCTAAAAGATATTCACAACACTAGAGATGTGTGTAACGTTAAACACACATAGTAAGACAGAAAACATAATTTGTAAAAAAAATTGGAGATGCCGGGGATCGAACCCGGGGCCTTTCACATGCAAAGCGAACGCTCTACCACTGAGCTACATCCCCCTTGACAATTTATACAAAACAAGTTAAAAATATGTAAATGTAACATATAAAAATATTTGTATCATATAGATTATATTAATTGAAGGATTAAAGGATATGGAAGTAATTACGTATCCTTTAATTCGTCAGTATTAATGTAAAGTAAAAACTTGTGAAACAAAATACTTTTATCATTCAATTAATTCAATTAAACTTGTTCGCTTAATTTATCATCGGGGATGTAGCTCAGTGGTAGAGCGTTCGCTTTGCATGTGAAAGGCCCCGGGTTCGATCCCCGGCATCTCCAATTTTTTTATAAAACCCAATCACATCCTCGATATCTATTTTCAATATTTGAAAATTACTTAACGTTACCTCGTTAAGTAATTTTTAAATTTTGTTTGTTTGTGTAATCTAGAGGTAAAAATTATATTTAAATCATATAATTTTATTTATGTGTGAAGCGTTCGTTATTTGTTGTTTATATATGTTTATAATTTTTCTTAAATCAAATCCAAAATAAGGCGAAACTCTTCTTTATTTTATTTTATTTCAATTGCTTTTCTTTTCCTTCTATTCCCACACGATTCGAGACACACAGCCATTAACTTAAACCTGAAATTCAACATTGGAACTCATGATTTACAGAAGCAACTATGAGCTAAGCCACTACACTACGCAGTTGAATTCCAATCAATAAACTCAATACAAGAAGGTTTTTATACGATTTATGCTTAAGGAATCTTTCTTAGTGAAACAAACGAAATCATAAAAATAAAATATAAACTACGTGGCAATTTTAATCCACTAAACAATCTGTCACATTCTTCTTTATCTCATTAGATTCAGGCGAAATTTCCAAACAATAACGGTATAAAAAGCGTTCATCTTAGCTCAGATGTTTTTTTACGAAGGGCACTGACCGGTTCCGCTGTTATATTAAAAAAGTGTCACAATAAGTGCTAAAAGATTACTACTGTGACATGTGCTTGGACACCACTGTGAGGTCACGAAGTAAGCGTTTTATTGGTTCTTATATAAAACAAATGAAAACTTTCATTTACAAATCATTTCACTTCATTTCGTTCGATTTTCAAATAGCTGTTTGTATCTTCTGTGCTGTGGTCTCTATTCAAAAACATTTCATAGTAATTGAATTCAATATCGTATATATACGTTTGCTATGACACTTTATGAATATAGAGAAGCTTACACCTAGTTATTACTTGATGTTTCAGAACTTATAATTTTATAAACAAGATTTACACCAATATCTATAATAATCAAACAATTTAAGCTTTAAAAAATATTATTTATTATGGTTCAGTTTTATTTTTGGAGGATTTTAATTAATTATTTATAAATTTATTAATAAATTTATTTTATTTATATTTAAAAATAGTTACCTCCTTTTTAATTTAATAAAAAACGATACAACATTGTCTGTCAAATCTTTTTTTCGATTAATTTCTGTGAATATGCCAATAATGTTTTAAATAAATTAAGTAAATATATTGTTATTTTAGAGCGGACGTTACGTATATAATAATTAGAAGTTTAAAGGTTAAATACTTTGCAATACAGTTAATTATTTCGCTAAAAATAGCGTTGTAATTATGTTCTTGTTGAAAGGTTAGGTTAGCACCTTTCCGCTTTCAAATTTGATTAATTATTCAATTACAATACGCCTTTATTTGTATCGATTATTTAGCAAGAACAAGATGAGGAAGAAAATAAAAACATCTTCTTTATAAAAGGGATAGAAGCCCTTGATCAGCAGTGAGTTCTTAATTAAAAAAATATTATATTATAATTGACTCTTTAAAAGTAATTTGAACACGATAATTATATGATTTAATATAATAAAAATAATACTTTTATATTAAACAAGTAAGCGTTTCGTAGCCCCAAGTAATGGCTATCGGGAGAGCAGTAATGGTGCATTAGCCCTGCGACGACGTCGTAAATCATAAGTAATCCGGGGGACATCGTGGAGATCACACAAATTGTTTGATTGCATCTCAATAATAAAAACTAGATATTTAATATTGGTCGGATTCGATATTGAAAATCGATTTTGAATTGAAAGAACTGTCAATTCGATTATTCAAAGAGCGGGGTCAGTTACAATAAGTGAAGTTATTAATTACGATATCAAAATGGTCGTCATTATATATAATGAATAAATAAGTCAGTAGTGGAGACTGGCCTGTGAAACGCTGAAAGCGCTTTTTGCAGCTGGGGTGTGAGCGATTTGAACAGTGTCACTTTCCGATATAGTTCATATAGCGGTATCCATATAGGCATTTTAAACAACACATACACGTAATAAATAATAGTTTTAGATAATACTTGTATAGTTACTATATATTTATTGTTCTTTTTTTGAAATTGTTGTCAATTAAATATTATTATAATTAACATTCATAAACTTCCATCAACCCGCAATGGAACAGCGTGGGCGAATATATTCCAATCCTTCTCCTCACAGGGAGAGAAGGCCTTAGTCCAAGAGTGGCAAATTAACGGGCTGTTGTTATTGTTGTTTGTTGCATAAGCTTTATCATTACACTTCAGCACTATTACTTTTGACACAAAAAATCATTGTTTTTGTTTGATGGGTTAATATTTTAATATTTTCATCGACAGTCTGTTTTAGATTTTTGTATGCAATGCAATCTATAGTAAATATATATTAAGTCGGACTTTGTTACGTAATTATACTCCCACTTTGGTGAAACCCCAATTTTATAATTGAGTTCCTCATAAGCAAACGAGTGTATTTCCCAAATCGCTTTTAGAATGAGAAAAATCCACATATAATTTAACAGCGTACATTAATGAAATAAATCGTTTTACTCATCGTCTCCTAATTGCCAATTGAAAAAAAAAACCGGTCGCATCCACTCGATTTTCTTGAACCATCAAAAATCCGCGATCCACAGAAAAATCTCGACGCAATAAGAAATCTTTCGAGATGGCATTTTCGTCAATGCGAATTTAATACGTTTCTGCTTACTTCTCCATCATCACGTTCTTTTTGTCTTTATGTTATAGTTTGTTGCCTAAATGCATATGAACAGAACATTTAAAATTAAGTCATACATACTCATATTTAGAATTCATTTTCTGTTGCACTTTTGAAAATGCACTGATTTCTATATAAAATGCATTGTCGACTCTAAAATCGTGACCAAATAAGGGTGATATTGGTTTGAATTTTAAAACTGTAGACAGTTTCTTACTTGTAGTTCCGACTCACTTATTTTGTCCATACTAAGACAATGTATGCGATGAATTCGCGAATCTACGTAAAAACACACTCGGGATTTCGTAGGGCTGAGTATTGTGCACAATATCATTTTATAACCAAATAAATAAAGGTAATACGCACTCGTTTTAAAACTTGATTATAATATAACCTACACATATAATAAAATTGAAGCGTCTCTTTGTAATATTAAAATAGTCCTTTTTTACTCAATGCATATGTATGTATACACGGTACATATACCAAAATAACATTTTTTACAATTTTTGAATGGCTGTATCGATTTTGATGGATCAACTATAATAACGGACGGGATAACTGATATAATAAGGAGTAGCTTAGGCTACAATATTTTTTTTTTGTTTAATTCAAACGCGTACAAGGTCGCGGGCACAGCTAGTATTATTTAAAACACATTACGCCTATTATTATATTCGTATTGCATATTATAATAAATACATTATATATACGAAGGATATCAGTAAAGTAGCAAAGAAAAGTCTATAAAGATTGAACATAACAAGCTATGATACTAGTAGTGATATTTTGAAAAGGCATTGATTTAAAATAAAATCGAATGTTTTACGTGTACGATTATTTTTTTATGTACCTCAGTCAACCCTATAGGATTTCCCATCGGTTTCACGGTGTGACTGAGATGTAGGTATGTAGATCGTAACCTATTGTTCTGTCAAATTGACGCCTCATGAGTCATTCTGCACTTAGTTTTAGGATCTCGATTTTCTTGCAGATGCGCTGTCAGTATCGCGGAGATGTATTTTAAATTATACATTACATTAGTTAAAATTAAAAAATAATAATCGTCGAGAATTTATTTATATCGGGTAATTTTGCCTTATATAAGCAAAATTAGTAGCTTTACATAATTCAATATAATTTTTGTTCAATTTAAAATATGTGCTTACGTCTGTTGTGCATTATAATGCCTCACCCTATAAACCAACTTAACAGTTCGAAGCTGTATTATATTTCATTAGGATTGCTTCTATTGATGCAGCTGTTGAGTTCCAATCAAAATTTAAAAGCAAAATTAATCTTGCCGTTGATTATTATGCTTAGCATATAGCTCTATATAAATAGAATACAATTCGAAAATTCGTTATATTACTTCTCTAGTGACGATTAATTTAGATCCAAAAGCAGTTATATAATCGTTTTTATTCCAAACTTGTTTAACGCTACTCAACTTGTTTTCTATGTTCACATCTAGAGAAACTTTGACTATGATTGCGGTCTCTACATCTAAAAAATGGAGATGCTGGGGATCGAACCCAGGGCCTTTCACATGCAAAGCGAACGCTCTACCACTGAGCTACATCCCCGATGAACAGAATGCTAAATTCATTCATTAATTCATTTTAAAACAACCAATACAATACATCTTAATTAAGCAAACACGTGCGTTCGATACAATAATAATTGTTTGTTCAGCTGATAGATGTATGGATGATTACAGTCATCAAAATGGAAAACAGATAGAAGCTTCACTATTCCTAAACCAGCGAAGTTTTCTATTACTGTAATCTGTTTTAAAGGTACATCTATCAGTAACCTTTATGGAAATAAAAACAATTTTTAGAAGCGGATTTTTAATCTACACTTTTATAGATTAATATATTTTATTACGAGTTTTTTAATCTGCGCTAAAAGTATTTAGGCCATGTAGGTATAGTCAAATTTTAATCAAAAAGTATTTACAAATTCTAGTAAAAGTAGGTAAGTGATACATATAAATATAATCATATAGCAAAATTATAGATTTTGTTTTTTATTAAAAGCTAGGAGAAAATATAGAAGAAATAGTAAAATTATGTAACTGAACTGAAAAGAACAACAGCTGATTTTCGGTTTTAAAAAAAAAAAAAAATCAAATCGAATTAAGACCTACCAATTGGTAATACTAAACAATAATTAACACTCACACGAAATAATCGTTTCCTAATCTTAATTTTTATTTTATAATAATACTAAGTATAAATTAATTATTAATAATGAAAAGTGTAATATTATTAATTACTAGATTCCTTTAATCATTTCTAATAATATCCACTCTGAGATTCTAAACGAATGCTTGCTACGTTTGCTTCGCTCATTTGTTTGTTACATTTAACTACTTAACGAATCATTATGATATTTGCATACGAGTCAAACAGTTTGTACAGAAAAGGAGATTAAGTACACACATCTGCTCCCAGTAATGAAAAAAGTCACGTTAGGTTAAAATAGATTTAAACCTATAAGTAAAGTCGAATGGAATTTGATAATTGTAGTTAAAAATAGACGACAATTCTAGAAATTTAGCGTAAATTATAAATAGGTATTTGCATCGTGCATTGTTGTTCTTAATTGGCAGAAAATAAATACAACTATTTTATAATTGTATACGTAATACGATATACATTTGTTTTCTTTAAAATATGTTTAAGGATATGTCATTTATTAAGTAAGCATTCTATAACGCGTGACGTGACGAAATTAACAAAATTCCTAGATATCCATCTTTTCTGTAATACATCATACATTCATTCTAATATAAATATTTTGATGTTCATATAATCCTTACAGCACGAATTAAATATTAGATATGGCAACCCTGTTTTTTATATATTACCTAACCTTTAATTAAAGTTGCACTAATAAAATTTCTTTAATAAATTGAATATATAATTATTTACTTGTATTTTTAATTTCAAAATCTAAATATAGCTCAATTTCATTATAATGTGTTGAATCATTATATAACAAAATTGATTTAAAATTAAAGCTACCTCGGTTTGGAATGTAGATTATATATAATAATATATAAAACTCAGAACTTCTTATATACTCAAACTATTGAGATGCTGATAAGATGATCAGTCTCTACGCAACGATAAGTATATTTTCACACTGGGCGTGATGTCCAATAAGTCATTTTTAAACAAGCTGCATTAAATTTCTTGCTATATTATATTAATTTTAGTACAAATATATTATCATTTAATAAGAATAGATTATTTTCAAGAAACAATAACAGTATTTTTATAAGAAATCAATTGAGAAGCCGAGCTGCCTCCATGTTAAACGATTAGAAATTCACAGAGTTTTTTCGACCATAGAATTTTATATAGACTTTCATATTACACATTCTATCGTATATAATAAAGCATGACACATAATTTCATGTCCACAGGAAGCTAAACAACATTTTATAGTGTTAGTTTACAACGAAACGATTCCAAGGTATGTATAACAACGTGTAAAACAGAACTAAGAGTCATTATCGGCCGTCTCAAAGTAATTATAATAAATCCAAGGAGGTAAGGGACGTTTTTGCTTTTCGGTTGATCATTGTCTGCTCATATACGGCGGATAGGCTTGACCGGTCTTGACGAGCATTAAATTCAACATCGATTTGTTGACTTAATCGACGATCAGTGTAAAAATGGTGTGCTAATTAATCTCTACATTTAGGGCGTCTAATTTCGTATCCTTTTGTGCGTGGATGCTAATGAGATTTTGGTAACGATATCCTATAGTAATTACTTTTTTTTTAAATGCTTTGTCGTCGAATTAGAATATTCGTGATACCGAATAATTATATACTAATAATTCAGTGGAGTTTTTTTTTCTAAACATAAATAAATGAAGCAGCACGTTTCGGAGAAGGTTTTAGCAAATTACACGACCAAGGATAACATCTGCGGGAGGTTTTGCTGGCACAATAAGGCATATTTATAAATGACATAAGTAGGCGAGTAAAAAATAGAAACAAATTCCAGAAAATTAATACAATATTTCAAAACTTCATGTCGATAGTCAAAAAGAGAATTATAATTATAATCGATGTAAAGTTTACGTCTTGTATGAATAAAAACAATGTAGACTTGATATTGATATTTGTTAAAAAAGTTAGTTACATATAACGTCTTGAAATGGCTTGAAACGTTTATCTTACGCGTTTTAAATAATATAAATACTCCACAGTTATTATTTAATAAGATCGCAGAAACTTATAAAAACTGTCAAGTACGAATGAAATTAATGAAGGATTCTGTATACGTCTACGAATAAGAATATAAAATGTATTTAGTATATACTCGTATATAAATCTAAACAAAATTATTTTCAAAGAATAATCTAGTTTGAACTGGTTCTAACCATTTACGAAACAAAGTCATCTCCGATTTATTTATGGATTAATATTAATAACAATGGCCAAGATTCAACGCGTCTTTAATAATCTGTGGATCCTTAATAATATAATAATCATCGGTATGCAATATGAACGACAGAAAAGATGAAGTAGTATTTTATACAAATTATTTTCAAAAGATGAAAGCGAACAATTGTATAGTGTATTGTACATATTTGGTGTTCGGTTTTGCTCGTGTTACGGTATTTCGTCGAGTCGAGATGGCCCAGTGGTTAGAACGCGTGCATTTTAACCGATGATTGCGGGTTCAAACCCAGGCGAGCACCGCTGTTTCATGTGCTTAATTTGTCTTTATAATTCATCTCGTGCTCTGCGGTGAAGGAAAACATCGTGAGGAAACCTGCATGTGACAAATTTCATAGAAATTCTGCCACATGTGTATTCCACCAACCCGCATTGGAACAGCGTGGTGGAATATGTTCCAAAAACCTTCTCCTCAAAGGGAGAGGAGGCCTTTAGCCCAGCAGTGGGAATTTACAGGCTGTTGTTGTTGTTGTTGTTGTTACGGTATTTCGTATTATAAAAATACGACATTGGAATTAATATGTTATTTCATTGTTTTGTTAACGCATCTATCTGTTTAAGGTAAGACAGGCAGTTCTATCCCGACCGGTTCGCAAGTCGGAAGGAACGTAAAACAGAAGTCCTCGTCCAACAGGTTTCGGTCAGGTACATATTACTTTTTGTCTAAATCTAACCATCTAATGTTTTATTGTTTTTATTTTAACAAATGTTTGCAAAAAACACGTCATTTAAAATTCGATTTCCGAACGATTTTGATAACGACATTGAAAAATGCCCTCAGATAAAAACTAGCGAATGGATTTGAAATACTTCAAAATTTTTCACACCTATCTGTCACACCGAACCGACTATCTTACATAATATTCTTTAGGTTTCATTGTTCTACTTTTTACGAGAACAAAGGCACCGAAACCAACACGCCGGGCATCCGAGACATTTGCGACATCGATTCTATATCGATACATAAGAATCCGCGGCCGATGCCACGAAACATTGTCATATACAAGTAATTGTATATAATTGGTATTTCTCAAGAACAATGAGTGGAAATTACCCTTTGAGTGAAATAATTACAGTATTTTTTGCACGAGCCGACGTCTTTGACAAAAGCCGGTGCTTTTCGATTTTATATTCGATCGCAATGTATCGGTTATAGATTGTTTCATTGAAAACGATTAAAGCGAACTCGCTTTAGGTAATGTTCATGTAACTGGATGATTCGAAAATTAAATGAAAATAAAAAAGAGTTTTTATGCAATGTGAGTACGCGATGTTACTCGGTATAATTCAATGTAAAAGATACTCAAATTATATGCATCTGTCGATAAATAAACGCATGTCGAACTAAATAAATGAGTTAAATTAGACTTATTTGTAGTTTCCCTTGAAAAAATGTTCGTTTCAACGAAAACACGTTAGCTCAAAACGAAGATTTCGCTGTACTTTAGAAAAAGATCATTCTTACCTAAGAGGAACCCATACATCGTGCAGACTTCGAGTCAATTCGGTTTTTATCGGGCTTATGTTAAAATCTGGAATCTCATTTTTTGCAGGACGGTTTATGTCAGCCCCCCACTCGCAGCGCCTTTTTCCGTTTTATTTAAAGCATTAATGAATAAGAATAGAGTTTGAAAAAGCGGCGTCGTTTGATTTAATACTTATCTTTCGAGATCAGTTGATAGTACGCTACTCTAAGCACTGCGGAACCTTAGTGTCTACATTTATGGTATATGTTATGGCGTTTCGATGCTATCTCCCAAGTTCTGTAAGTGCGCTATCTTTCAAACCACACATGTATGTATAATATTGAACAACATTAACTCGCGTTCAATAACAATTGTATTCTATGGTATGAGGAATCTTATAAATGTTTGTCTGTTAGTTACTTAACGACTGTGACACTGGACTCTAAAATCTGACTTTGAAGTGCATTGAGACCTGAATGGTAAATAAATTGTAGGTAGATAATTAAAGTACAAACAATTTTGAAATGGAGAAAAGTAGTTAATAATAATTCTATTCTTTTCTTTTAAATTCAATTCAATTCTTTCTCTTTTATATGATTTTATTTTCATCATTATTTAAATAATATGCAATAAAATTGAAATGTTATATTTTAAAATTAGAATAATAATTATTTGTTTTTATGAAGTTAGTGAAACATAGTGTTGCAAGGTTTAAATATTACAATCTTTAAAAATATATTTTTTTTTATATCTTAAATTTTCAGCGGACTTATTGTTTAGATTAGCAGTCATTGATCTCGCGGTCATCAGCGTGGAATCCTGTTGCTTTGGTCAATAATCCATTGTGTATGTTAAATGGGCTACTCGATGATCAGTGATCATAACTGTCATCAGACATCGGTCTTGTAAGAAGTATAGATCGTCAATGATCTATCAATCTTGGGAACGAAATAGTTATTTCCAGGTACAACCTGGAATTACATTAATATACTTTAAAAATACTCGTAAAATATCACTTTTCTTTCAAATGCTTTATCACCAGTAATTTCTTTTATATTTACGATTTTGTATATTTCTCTTTTTTTTATATGTTTGAGGGCTTATCGGTTTATTTTATACATTTGTGTATTTACATTGCTATATACTTGTAATTTTATATATATATATATATATATTGATAATGTAATATTTATTTTTTATGTATACATTTTTTCTTAATTTTCAATGTTAATTATTATTACAGCACCACCCATCTCAAATTCCATGGGTTATCATGGTTAAGGCAACATACACCGTTGGTTGTCTGAAAGATATCGCTATGTAGCGACATGGTCGCCAAAAATGGTATGTTACTTTATTAGGCTATATCCAAGGTAATTTTTTCTTTTTGTGATGTACAATAAAGTATAAGATGAAGTAAAGTAAACTGACAGAGCGCCAGTTCATCCATGCATTGCAAAATGAGGCACCTTTCAAATGCAATATCCATACCTACTATATTACGCTGTTTTATATTCGGTACCTGCTGGGCACTGATACCTAAATGCCAGTATAAAGCCAAACACACTTTTATTTTTAAAAGCAATAGATCTTAGAAGTTATATCTGTCATATGGCATCCTACTCTGGGGTAATGCAGGTGACATTAATCCTATTTTGTACTGCAGAAAAGGGCTATTCGTGCAATTTATAACCTGGGCTCAAGAGATTCGTTAAGATGTAAATTTAAAGTTATTAAAATAATGACTGTCGCTTCTCAATTTGTTTTTGATAATGTTATCTATGAACACAAAAACATAAATGATTTTCCCAAAAAAAGTGACGTACATTCCATATAACTAGGAACGAGAATAAACTTGTTACACCAAGTACCCGATTGCACAGGATTAGTAACTCTTTTTTCAGAAAATGTAAACGTTTTTACAACAGGATCCCAGAAAATGTTCAAAAATATTCAATAACAAAATTCAAAAGAATCGTTAAAGAGCGTTTGTGTGCTAAAAAATATTACAACACTAATGAATTTCTAGTTGACTGCACACCTTGGGAATCAGATGATCGCCTCCAGGCTATTTCAAATAACAAAAATATATTTGTAATATTATTAAAAAGATACATTGTTTGTGTAACATGATATGAAAAAAAAAATGAATTCGCTGAGTTTCTTTCGTCGGTTCTTCTCAGGTTTGAAGTGTTAAATTCCGTAGGTTTTTGACTATCAATAAGAAAGTGTAATCACTTCTATTTTAATTAAAGATTTTTGACTTTGATATAACTAGTGCAAAGCTGGCCTAAGGTCTCATGCCTTGTCTCAAAACAATTTGGAATATATTTCATTATGTTGCTCCAATGCAGTTAGGGTATTACAAGTTACTAGCTATCGTGAAATAATTTTATATAAATAAAAACTTTTAAATTGATTTATCAGGTTCACGCCTATCAAATCAGACCACGCATACAGACCCACTAATAAACATATTCACAGACACGCAATGCCGAGTGCATTGCGTGTCTGTGTCTCGAGTAATCGCAGTTTGGATTAATTCAAAATAAGAAAATCTGTAAGAAGCTGACTGACGTACGGTTGACACTAGATCAGATGTTTGAGCCGCACCGATTTAATATGTAATGTTTGCTTAAAATAAAAGTAAAGTATTTAACGTTTCCTTTCGATAAATTAAAAACACAATTTACATAAATAACATTCGGTTTAGATTCACCTATTCCAAACGCTGAAATTGGCTCAATGTTGCTAGTAAATAATAATTTATAATTACATGTTTTTTTTTTTGCATTCTTATTTTAAATTAAAAATAGCATTCGGTCGAAGCTTTACGAAACGTATATTAAAATTATAGCAGCTGATTATTTCGTGAATTGTTTTCAGAAGTGCGCCTGCGCCCCTGCTCACCAACCACATTTTCTCTGGCTTGTTATTGCAGTAATTAGTTAGCGGTAAAACATTAACATGTGCTTTAAAAAGTAGTAAAATAATGAGTGGAAAAAAGATCGAACAATTTTTTGTCCGCGAATCAAAACTAAAATGTAATATGTGCGTTGCGATGATTTCGCGATGATGGATGCCACATGGATTCTCCTGCAATTCTTAGTAACCACTTCTATCTAGAGATATATTTCGAAATTTAAAGCTAATTCATAAATATATCCTGAAATGTAACATTAAATAAACAGTCTGTGTAAAAGTCTATGTGTTAGAATTTCGGGAATTTTAGCCAACTTTTCTGGTAAACCGATGGAATATCGAACATATAAGGGATGCTTGGACTCATATGTAACAAGAATTCAGTAAATATTTTGCATTGAACGAGAAATTATGCGTCATATATTTTTATTTAATTTCTATAAAACCGGAATACAAGCGTGCGGAAGGCGGAGCGTGCATAAAAAAATATTGCTATAATATTTAATAAGTGTAAAACGTCGATTGGACAATTTTATTGACACTCCTATGAAGGATATCGGCGGCCCGGCGTAATTATAATTTCAACCTATCAGAAGATCGCGACAAGGTCCTTTAATTACTTTAATTGGAGCATCAATAAGCCATGATGGCGACTTATCTGATGAGTTTAATTAAACCGTACATTAATTACATTATAATTACTGGCGGACAATGACGCCACCTGTCGGCGGAATGCCGAACTAACGATCGATGTATTGATCGATTGATCGGCCGCTGAAATGTGCCGTGCGCAAGCGCATCCGTTCGTATTTGGAACAAAAAGGAACCTATGGTACGGCCACGCAATCACACGTATATGAGCCAGCATTTATATTGTTAAAATATTTAAGCGACAAACCGTGGAATTGCGAATGAAAAAAAGTCATAAATCTGCAGGTGCCGCCTTTGATTGACTTTCCATTAATGTATTTAGTTTTTCCTCATATTACGAATACGTACATGTATAGAATGGAAAGTTCACTAATTGCTCCTAATTGCAGCTTTAACTAATCATTAAGGCTTCGATCGAAAGTTCAACCTTACTTGCTGGGCTATTGTTATCACTCAATTTTACGATATGCAATAAACAAGAAATCGCCGAGCGAAAATAAAAACACAACTAAGCAATTTTTAATAATAAATCTTATTATTAAATGCCATTTCTAAAATGTCATAAAGAAACTACTAATTATAATTTCATTACAGGATTGCGAAAATGGTAATTAATAAGTTGGGAATGTTGGAATTGACAACAATTAAATTTTAAGAGCGAATTCTGACATTTATAATTTGTTTAATGAGTATAAGTATTCATCGTATTAATAATGTTTTTATAATTATTGCGATGCGAACTTTCATAATATTTTTAACAAGTCATTCTTCTACATGTATATATGATATGTTATTTACATGTTATTTTATAATAATTAATCATATGATATTTACTGTACGATAGACAATTTTTACAAAAACTTAAAATATTTTATTACTTTTAAAATGCCAGTTCAAATATATTCATGATACATTTTTTATTTTAGCGAATTAAGCCAGGCCCAAGAACACGTGGATCGTAATCGTGGCCCATACCCGGATGAGTGATTGAATTATTGTTTTTAACCTCCATTCGCTCAACGATAAAAGGTAAAATCGTCTAGAAACTTGTGTATAAGGATAGTGGTATGTGAAATTGGATGGATGGGTATGTTGGGTGGTATATGATCATAATATCTAATAAAACCGTTGCCCAACTGTGGGACTGTCTAACTGTCTGATAAATGTTATTTATGATCGATCGATTTATTATATATCCATCGACACGCAGTACAGGTTATTTGTTATCGAAGATAATATCGTAGCTTAGATAGGAATGAAGATATCACTTGTATTGTTAGTCGGTTGCGCCTGCGCACAATGGCGCAGCCTCAACCCGCGCGCGCCAAAAAATCGCCTCCACACTCTATTGATACGACATTGACGGATTCGGGCATCGCTCAGGGCTGTGAAAATGATATTTTTTTATAATAAATAAATTATTTTATGCCATTGGTTATTTTTAAATCGAATTAACTTGGTGATGATATTCAATTATAAACAAACATAAACAAATTAGTTTTAACTAATCAATAAGTAGACTAATTAAAAAAAAAAGGTTTATTTGTGTAATACCTACATGTATAGTACAGAGAAACTAGTTGTAAATAAGCTATTATTGTACCTGTGTGAAGCGAGGTCGGGTAGCTAATATAATAAAAATGGAGTGTCTGTATGTAATATTAAAATCATCGCTTTTATCTAAATGCTTATGTATGTGTAAGCGGTACGTATACCAAAACAATATTTTTAGTCTGTCTATATGTTCCGACTAATCTTTGGAACGGCTGGACCGATTTTAATTAACTTAGCAGTAACTTAGGCTATAACAATAATTTTTTTGTTAAATCCAAACGTGCACGAATTTGCACGCACAGCTAGTTCATTATAAAGCGATGTATCAAGGAACGTGACTCAAGTGACGTTTTATTTATTATATAAACCGATAAATAGTTTTAAATTAGTAACAACGATGAAAGTACTTTAAAAAAAAATCATTGGTATATTTTTTATTGAAATATTAGTTTTAATACTTTTTAATAATAAAAAATGTTGTCGAAACAAAGCGTCACCCCTAATGTAATATACATGGTAGAGACGCCGCCCTGACATGTTTACGGGCCAATTATTTGTATGGATTCCACCGTAATAATGATTTCTTGCGGTCCGTCCGTCCACACCGCTTCATATATTCAATCTTTTTGCGTTTTCACGAATTTTGTTATATTTCGGACTCGGGCGCGAGATTTATCGATTATTTAAGTAAATTAACTTTGTATAAGGAAGTCGGGTTTTTATGACATCTGTGAGTCTGTGCGTCGCCTTATTTGCGCCTTCGATTTTACCTACATTTCAACCGACCGCATAATGTGCATGAAATAAAAATAAATTAAACAAAATAAATCAGTAAAAAACGTTACGGTATGAATACATTTTTTAGTCTAAGGTTTTAAGGTATGTTTCAATTACAACTACATATATTGTGACTATATTTACAAAAAAAGATTTTTTTGAAATAGAATGAAAAGATAGAATTTACAAGTGTTTTGCACCAAACACAAACAATACATAATAATCTTTTTTATGTGTTATATGGTTATGTGGAAAATTTTGATAGTCAATAAGTAAATATGTCTCTTAATAGTTGACTCTATATAGTCTACATTTCTTGTAACTCAAAGAAAATAACAATAGAAGTTACGCTACTCAATCCTACGAATATACAAAACATAACTATTTCAAAACGCTGACTAGAGCTCGATGGAACGTATTTATTTATTTATTTATTCACTTTATTGCACGCACAACTATTTAACAAAAAATAAATTGAGCAAAAGGCGGGCTTAAATAGGGCTATATAGCCTTATCTACCAGCCAACCTTAGCACGTGCAAGAAATAGCGTACAGTAGATGCATAAAGCATCATACACACATACATACATATATATACACATATATCTACAAATATACACACACTTACATAAATATATATTATAAATATATACATATAACATACATTTAATAATATACTAATGATAAAGTAACAAAAAGTTAACAATAATACTAAATGTACAGTGTAATAATAACAGCTTAATATTTAAACAGTGAAGCTTCCCAAGTCGCGCTGCGGCATAGACGACTTCTGAAAAATATAAAACAGTTATAGTACAATAGTTATTGCTTGTAATGTACATGTTATTATGAGTTGTTAGTGTTACGAGGGTAACCTTATCCTTCAATACGGTTATGACATTTGATTCTATATGATAATTTATATCACAGTATTATTGCAAATTATTAATATCGCAGATGCTATTGAATTTACTTTATTATATATAATTATTATTGTAATTAATTGATCAATAATTTGTAGAACTGTAATTAATATTATTTTATATGGCATAGCATTTAATACTGGCATGTAACACTATTTCTTATTTTAAATATTATTGAGCTGTCATTATAAAACAATTGGACTATAGCGTGGGGCATTCTAGAAAAAGATAGAGACATTGAAGCATCATTGTAAAACGATAATATTATTTTGGTCATCCCGAACTACTGAGATTACATTAGTTAATAAAATATATTTAAAACTATTTGTGCCCGCGACTTAATTTAACAATCAGCTGTCTGCCAGTGAAAGTCCCGTCACTTCCACTTCACGTCCCGTACTTAGAATCTCTTTCTTTTAATTTACAATAACAGTAATATAATGATTGTCATAATAATTGTATTGTTGTTTGTTTTTAATTGAAATTAATATTTTGACTAATTTATCCTAGGTATTCCAGCTAGGAGTAATGAAAGCTGAAGTATGTCTGAGAAGTGACACACACGTCCATTCTGTTTGCGCACATACTTATGCGCGCTAGGTCTTGGGATTGGCGACTTTTACATGTTTAAAAGTTTTTATTTATACAAGTGTTAGATTTCATTCATTTGATTAATGTTTTATAATAGAATAATACCAGGGGATGTAGCTCAGTGGTAGAGCGTTCGCTTTGCATGTGAAAGGCCCCGGGTTCGATCCCCGGCATCTCCATTTTTTATACCAACTGCTTACATATTTTAGCTACTATTTTATATCGTTATATACTAATACTTGCGATTAATAGTTGTTTAAATTTTAAGAAATAAGTAGGTTGTTTTAAAAATTGGAATTGTTGGAAGCGTTGTTTCCAAACATGTATCTTAGGACTTTGAAAATTATTATCGATAGTAAAACAATAAGCCATGTAATTTGATTTCAACGAACTTGTAAAATGAAAGGAAGATTTTCCTTAATATTAAAATACAATAAAAATATTACTGTTAAACAGTTTTTAATTGGCACCAAAATATATATATAAGATTACATTTGATTTCATTTACTTGAATATTTCTTATTCAAATAATTGTACACTAGCCGAACTCCCGGTTCCGACCGCGTGAATTTCAGCTTTTTTATTTTTATTTATACTCTTTGGCTGCTTTGTCCTTTAAACCGGAAATAAAAAATATTAAGTTTAATTACCTGGCGGTAAAATAAATGAAGATTGGGTGGTTTCTCTTCAGAAAAGTTAGCTTATAGCCATACGAACACGACATTTTTTGTTTCTAAGGAGATTTTGATACGATATATTTTAACAAATAATTAATTTTAGACAGCGGAAAAATATTACTTACCGTTCAGGAGGTGGTTATATAAGAAAAAAAATATGAAAACATTCTAACAGAACTAATGATTATAGATTAGTTCAGTTAGAATTTGATGTTAAAAAAACTGATGTATTATAAAAGAGGTTTTATCATTTTGGTGTTAAATTTAGATGAGCGACAGCTTACAATCAAATTAAAACAAAACAAATAAACCTGTTATATGACGAGTTGGTTTCGTAATTCCTAAAAAAACTTTTGAATAAACGCGAAGTTTCGCGTGAGATCCACTAGTGTTTATGTAAATTACAGATATGACAATATTGATTCATTTTCAGTATAAAATCTGTTGAACTAC
Organism: Vanessa cardui; assembly: GCF_905220365.1. Classification (NCBI taxonomy): domain Eukaryota; kingdom Metazoa; phylum Arthropoda; class Insecta; order Lepidoptera; family Nymphalidae; genus Vanessa; species Vanessa cardui. Next base: position 8,857,675 of record NC_061143.1, read on the forward strand.
AACCATCCATCAATCCTGAGGTAGGACTTACTTTTCGAACGAAGTCTGGCAGTGTGTTGGACTAATATTAAAATATATACATATATTATAATCGACCATTCGCTAAAATATTTAAAATGAATATCGAAGGTCACTGTTTATTTAAGTTTCAGTGATATACAGACATAATATTAAGGAATTCATCAAGAATAAGTCACCAATTTGTTACCACTGTGACAACCATTATGGATTCCTCCTTGCTTTTTCTACGTCTGAATGGTGACGTCACTTCCTAGATCAACTGTTTTCTCAGTCTTCGTTCCGCATTTGGATGTATTTGCACACATGTGTACCAATTAAAACATGAAATAGAACACTATCCGTGCTTAACGTTCGTGTAACCTGTCATCGGGGATGTAGCTCAGTGGTAGAGCGTTCGCTTTGCATGTGAAAGGCCCCGGGTTCGATCCCCGGCATCTCCATGTATGTTTTGTTATTATGTTATATCATTTTTTTAGAAAGCTATCATCACACACTTAATGAGTATAACTAATGAAATTTAAGGACGATTTGTATCCATTGTGTAAAGATATCATATTTTAAAATATGTGGCTACTTTATTGGTGGATATTAATGTCTTAATTTAAGGTTTTAAACTATCAGCTTGTACCTAATTATCCCACAGATTTAAGGACGCTTTCCTCTTTCATAGACGTTAAGAGCTTACTTCACGATGCTTTAATCTGAATTGGGTGGATTGTATTGGTGAATACAGATGTGGAATATTTTCAACCGATGGGATGAATTATAGACACGAATTAAGCAAATGAAAATAGAGTGTTGATGTTTGGTTTTTTTACCCACTATCTTTGGTAGAGATTCACGTGTTCTGGGCACGGAGCTGGGTGTAGGCTTTTTTCTACATGATTTGCTATGTGTAGTTTATTTCGCCAGAAGGGTGATATAAAAGGTTGGGGAAAATGTTTCTTCGTATTTTATATGAAAATTCAAAAAGTTTTTTTTTATACTTTATTTACATTTGACTAAAGTATGTAGGTGCCATTTTGTTCCATAACTTTTTGCTATCTTGTTGGTAGTGACATGATCCCATTGCTGTAAAAATTTTGGGGCTTCTGATCGAAAAACTGCGACAAGTGATTTTGGCAGTCCTCTCGTGATGTTAACCTGACACTGCCTAAGGAATTCTGCAGAGACCGAAACAGATGAAAATCTGAAGGTGCAAGGTCAGGACTATACGGCGGATGCATTAATACCTCCCAGCCAAACTCTCGTAATTTTTGTTGAGTGGCTAAATATGTGTGAGGTCTAGCGTTGTCATGGTGGAAAACCACACCATTCTGTTGATCAATTCTGGCCGCTTTCTCTCAATTTCTTGCTTCAATCTCATCAATTGTTCGCAATACAGTTCTGAATCGATGGTCCTGCCGGGCGGTAACAGCTCATAATGAATGATGCCCTTCCAATCCCACCATACACACAGCATTACCTTGTTGCGAGTTAATCCGGGTTTTGCCACAGTCTGTGAAGCTTGACCGGCCTTTGACCACGATCTTTTTCGCACGTTCTTGTCGTATGTGATCCACTTTTCATCACCAGTTATCAGCTTCTTCAAAAATGGTTCGGTTTCATTACGTCGTAATAAAGAATCACAAATGAGTACACGGTTCATTAGGTTTCTTTCAGTGAGTTCATGAGGCACCCATATATCGAGCTTTTTTGTGTACCCAGCTTTATTCAAATGAGTCAAAACCGTTTTGTGGTCAATTGCCAGTTCTTCAGCTACATCGTAACTACTAATATGCCGATCTTGCTACACTTTTTCAAAAATGGCATCAATTTTGTCCGTAACAGGGCGACCAGAGCGAGATGCATCTTTGATATCAAAATTTCCGGCTTGAAAACGCTTAAACCAAACTTGCGCTACTCTCACAGATACTGCATTAGGTCCATAAACGTCACAAATTTTTTTCGCAACTTGAGTTGCATTTTTACCTTTTTTATAGTAAAATTTTAAAATGTATCGAATTTCTTCTTTAGATTCACTCATTTTAACAACAACAAAAACAAATGAAAATCACACAAATTCCTAATTTGAATTTGGAAGTGCCTTCTTTAAAATTAAAACTTTTTAATGATACCAAAACCAGCCAGATACAAATTGTATAGCCAAAGAGATTTTATTACAAGTTCATACATACTACGTATATGCGAAAAGACTTTTTCCCCAACCTAATACTTTGAGCCCGATCTGGTACTCAGATACGTGTGATCATTTTAAAGTTCATCAGATGTCTTGAAGGTTTGATACGTTTACATACTGTAAACGTATCGAAATATGATTATATTTTAGAGATTGATTAAGTTGAGATATCTTTAAATTTTTTTTTTTTGTGAAATAGGTAGAGGCCGGACAAAGGGATCTTATCTGAGGTCACTGCCGCCCACAGATATTTGTGCTGTAAGAAATTTTAATCACTCCTCACATCTCCAATGCATCACCAACCTTTAAGACTAGTCGTAAAAGTATTTAATCGTTTAACAAAAAAAATATATACTTCAATATAATTATGAAAATTTTACAGTTCAAAAATACTTCTATTTATGTTGTAATGTAAATTGTAATAAAATCACATTCGTTTCACTTAAATTGTCATCGGGGATGTAGCTCAGTGGTAGAGCGTTCGCTTTGCATGTGAAAGGCCCCGGGTTCGATCCCCGGCATCTCCAATCTTTTGCTGTAGAGTCACCATTCTGTAATTATTACCATTAAATTTTAATTTTATCATCTACCAGAAATAAGTTTTACAAAATAAATACTCTATGATAATATTTTTAAGGGCTTAAGGTCATCGCAAACAAACCATATTATCCATTTTATTAGGAAACATAAAATCATAGTGCCATATTATATAAAAATAAATAGACATATTCATGAGTATCTAGAAAGAAATCAGAAGATACATTTATAACCTATTAAACAAAGTATTTGTTTAAGAGTGCGTTTGTCTGTTTAAAGACACTTGTCTTAGTATATACAAGTAAGCATACATATATGATACTATAGAAGTTTTCACTCACGAAGGCGCGCGCCTCCACGTTAAATTATTGGCGTGCATCAGTATGAGTGGCGCTTGTGCTTACAAGATGTCTCAGCGCGTGAGATGATTAATGTAAGAATAAAGACGGTAACCTTAATACAAATGAGATTGTATTTGCTTAATGGACGTTTATCAGATCTATACTGGTAGACCAGTAATTGATCGGTACAGAAGCTTCTGATTTCTGATTAACGAATGAAACCAAAATATAAAAATCAAAATCAAAATAAACTTTATTGAAGTATGCTTTTACAAGAACTTTTGAATCGTCATTTAACTACTACCATCTTTACCAAAGTATTTTTAGAAGTGATTTGAAGTTATGAAATGTATGTATATCTCATTAATGTTGTAATACAATTTAATTTAATATAATTTTTTATGTTGAACGTCCATTTCCTACTTAAAATTTTCCTGTTTTTCGTAGTAATATCCGAAACAGCCTCTCCAAGGCGTCTGGCTGCGGATCGATGGAGGCACGTGACTTGACAGCCAACTGTACGTACTGTAGATCGGGTAACGCAGTATTCATTATAATAATACTTTTAAACGAACTTGGTTCTTATTGCAAGCAATATAAGTAGCATAATTTTATGAACTTAAGACACGCTAGCTTGGTATACATTAAAGAATTTTCATAAAAACTGTAATCCTCGCGTTAGCGCTAAACTACTCTCATTTTAACGACTTTGTAAAAGCCATATTTAATTTTTAAGAATAAATATATTTTTTATCTTTCTGATACGATATCGATTACAGTTTTTTATACGATTGAAGAATTTGTTTATTAAACATATAAGGCATTACTTTATACAAGATTGTATCTATTAAGGCATATTTACATATATGTTTTTGTTCTATGTGTTTGAGTATCGTTCACTCAATTGGAGTAAAACTTTACACAGCTGTTGTTCACTTGTGAGAGATGGCTTCTGATATCATTAATATATGGCTGGTAGGAGACATAGCAGGTATTTTGCAATCAAAAAAAGACAACTTAATACAACACTTTGTTTTGAGAAAGTTAGAAGTAGGTATGTATGTATATAATAAAATGTAACAAATGAATAAGGAATAGGAAACTTACAGACTTGCAATTTTCGTATATAATACTCGATAGCAATATTTATTGTTATAAATGGTATAGAAGTGAAGATACTACTGCTGTGTGTACACTGCTTTATTTAAAGTCTGGGTAAGACTTACGCTAGAAATAGCAAGACTATATTTTTTTCCGACTCGTGTGTTCCGAGAAAAGTTATGCAAATCTTTGAGGTCTTGTGACCTACTTACAAACCCACCAAGAAGCAGTAAGGCTTACGAATACCTTCCTGTCGTATAGTTTTAGTACAAATAATATCTTACACATATACTTTTGTTTCCATAATTACTATTTAGTATCAGTTTTTTCATCAATCAACTACGTTTCTATACAATAATATTTTTGGAGCAATAATACAGTCTGTAATTATTGCTCCGATGGTGTCGTATATATTGGGCATTTCTACTAATATTACACATGTAAAAGTGAGTCTGTTTTAAATTGTGAAATTGCAAATGTAAGTTAGTATTTCGTAGCTTTTATGTTGGTCATTATATATATATTGTTCATTGTTTACTTATTAAATGCCTCGAATGATTATATGCAGTTAATCAAATATATGTATATGTTGGGCTTATATAGAGTTATTGGTTTTTCTATCAAGAAATTCCTGAAGGCTTTCGCGTTTGGAAAGTCGTCAGTGTTGATACTCTTGCTTCGGAAAGTAAATAAAACAATCGCTATTGCGACTGTCTTATTTTCGTTCGTGTTGGAATTACCAACCCATCAGATTGCGAGAGGTCAGGAGAAGAGAATACATACACTTTTGTAGTTTAATTGTTTTTATATAATTGGTAGACAGACGGGTAATGATGGTAGGTCACTTTCCATAGACATTGAAGCTGTGATAAATTTATTACATTAATGGGTCTTATATTTGAGTTACAAATGAGTACAAGTTATCTCCATAAAAGAGTAATTCGTCTGTGATTTTCACATTACTTTCCCGAAAAGCCACCATGAGAAATGAGTATGTGTGAAAATAGTGCTTTACATGATACTGGAGACGTAATTAGCCTTAAATATTTTCTTTATTAGCAAATAAATCGAAATAGCTAATTTCGCATTGTATATGATATGTATAACTAAATGTATTATATTTTTGCAAACTTATTTCTACTATTATAAAATGGTTTTTAAACTACACATAGAATTAGCCAAAGTATTTCCATAGCCATAAAAAAGTATATTTTCCTTTAATGTTCTCTGTAAAGTCTTGAATTTCGGTAGGTCTCGTTTCCTCAGTGTTATCGATTGCCGCCTACGCCTCAAGAATACCTAATGTGAAAGCTTGCACATTTACAAAGATGTTACTAGTGAACCTTATTTTTAATAGAATAACGATCAAATTCGTATGACTTGTCGTTTACAAAGTATGCGCTGGTTTTGCAGAAGGTCAGTATGAAATTCTGATGCTTATAGATGATAATAGATAGATGATAATAGTAAAATTTCAAGTACCTTAATAAGAATATACATTAAAATAAACCTAATAATAATATTTCATGAAATATATAATGTATATACATAGCTTACGTTGAATATTGGATACGCCCGTACTTAGTCCTGGGTATCATTAGCAGCCTGTTTATCTGTTTCTCATTACTGAGTAACTGAGTTATTAAATTTTGCTAAACATAATTACACTTTAATGGTTGTCAACAATATAGCATATTATGCAATCAAATTTAATCGATAAATTGATGAAATAATTGAAAAAATAAAATAAAATATACGAATTTTTTATATGTATTGCATATTTTATATACATATTTATTATCAAACTAAAATTATTTTTAAACATTTTAAAATAATAAAAACAGTGTATTCTCTAGTTTCTGCCTGAAACATGTACATATTAATTTAAATAAAGATAATGACAAACATTGTTTTCGTATAGTCTGTATAACTAAGATCAATAGCTATTTTCGAATGCAAAATGCAACTTTCTAAAACCAAATAGTATCCTAGTTTAATAAACCCATTTTCATCATCTTAAAACTCTACGCCGTAGCACCGTAGCCCGTAAAGGGTGCTTATGCTGTAACAAAACTAATTTATTATCCGTCAGAATTCACACGTAATCAGCTGACCACGCCCATCAGAGAACTCCCCCCTACATCGACGTTCCACGACCAATGAGCACGCGACATTTGAATTTTAAATCGGCACTCGCTCGATATAGCTGTTTCGCTCTATTATAGTGCGTGACACTGGAGGCGCGTGTAAAAACTCGATTTTTATAGGTTTTTTGTGTAAAGCCTAAAGGATAATCTTTGTTGGTTTAATTTTATTAGTATTGTTTTCTGTTGCGGTTCTCGTTTGGATGATATGATATTTAGTTTTGGTTTCGTTTCATATTTTCTTAGTTAATATATCTACTTGTTTTGCTTTTAAATGTTATCAGAACTAAAATGAAAATGATTATTTCTTTAAAAATTAGCTAGCTTTTAAGACAGTCGATTTTTATTACATAATTTTTTATGCTGTTATTTGTGTTGTAATGTTATTTTTTAACCCGTAAAAAAAATTACATAGGTATATCGGTGTGTATTTTTTTTTCAAGTAATGTTTTACAGAAAAATGTAGAAATATAACACGGAAAATTATTCACACGGGTCGTATAACACAATTACAAGAATATCAAATTTATTATTATAGGATTGCGTAAACTAAAAAATATTAACGAAATTTATAATTTATTCATGGTATGATTTTCTTTTAACTTAAAAATAAAGTTTTATTTAATGTAAAAATATATTTATATTTTACCACATTTTAAAATAAATATGGAATATTAGTGTTGTTTTTTTAATCTTCTTTTTATTGAATTTATAAATAAGGTATAATTACCAAAATTCCCATTTTCACATAACAATTACACATACCTTCAAGTCACAGTTACGCATTAGTCATACTGTACCATATCACTGAGCAATTACTAACCAGCAAATATAAATTGAACCCTAACTTGTATCACATATCCTCCTTTTTATGTGAGCTAATATGAACACAGGGGGGAAGAGCGGATCAAGTAAGACTGGTAGTTCATTCACTTGAAAATTGCTTGACAGTTACAAACAAAATGTATTCGGGGTTAGGTCATAGGTGTAATGTCGTGAGAAATGAGCTTATCTCCTTTATTGTCAAAGCATTTTGATGATAATTGTACATTTCGAATGGTTAGCATTTTAGGTTTTTTATTAAAGGTATTTAAATTGGCGTGTAAGCTGAATTACACGGTAAGATCTCGTGATATAAAATAGCTTGTTAAATTATGTAGATACATATGTACGTGTTTATGCTTTTAAATAAATTACTTTTTAAATAAATTCTTTGTCGTTAGTTGAAACAAAAAATAGTATAAAAAACATTATGTTAAAACAAAATCGTAATTTTTTTAATAACCATAAAAACACAAATATAACAGTTATAGCAACATCCAATAGATCTATCGTAAAACATTTTCCGTACACAAAAGATTAGCGAAAGCAATAATTAGGGCACACCCCAATAACATGGCGTGAGACGTGACACTAGCGCGCGTCACGTAAAGGTAACCCAATTACATCGACGTGACGTTCAGACATTCGACAGCACGCCCCGTCGAGCCGCTGTGCTCGAGCCGGGCTTGTTTCGTATGCCGTACGCTGGGCCGGTTCGACGCACACATCCACGAGTATAGTTTTGATAGCATCCTCTCAATGACCGCTGGACCGACAGACTCGGCACACGTGTTCGCGGCCGTCTTCACCAAAATGCATGTTAATAACGCATGCACACGCGCGCGTTTCAGAACGTATCATTGCGCGCGCGGGAAAAGTTTGGCAGTTGACGTTCGCGCGCTTTTGTTTTTGTTTTTTTAAATTTTACGGCTCCTCTATCGTGACGCGGCCGTGACTGTGGATTTTATTTTTGTGATTTTTAGTCTGTGCCTGTGCTAGATTTTTTTTTGTGTCATAGTGATGTAGTGACGCTACTTTTAAATACTGGTATAGTAATAGACGATTAATTTTTCAGCATCACAAAGTAGTAAACTACAAATGATACCTTAAAAAATTTTTTTTCTATAATATATTTACACATTATATATACAAGAAATAATATTAATTAAATTATTATAATTAAAAATCACTGAGCTAGTAGGTATTGTAGATGAGTGTTAGTAAAGTAAATTTAGCGATTCTTAGTTTTCACTCCCGCGCACCCGAGCCAACTCAAACAGATGTTATTGCTTCACAAACATTAAAAGTACCCAAACCCGTAATCGCTGAGGTTAACAAAACACTGCGCAATAAATACTTTAGTGAAGAGTAAATATCGTAAAGACTTCAATAATAGGTGCCGATAAAACATACGAAAAATATTGAGTGCGCACACGCAATTAGTAAATATATCGAATGACGGGGTCACGCTTACTAGTGGGTCCGAAATTAAATCTTCAATGATTTATGTATTACATTGAATTATACTTATAGTTATTCAAATTTTAAATATGAAAAATATTGTATTTCACATCAGAGATGTGTGTTTTGTAATTAAATGTTAATTGAAATTTAATAGATATGGCGTTTTCTCTTTGATTTATCCTTAAGACAGGAAGATTTAAAATTAAAATGGAAAATAGAATATTTTAAATTCTTTTTGTACATGTGTTTTAAATATTGCTCAAATGTTTATAAAGTAAATTTAATTGAACAAAATTACCGGTCACAGGTTCTTGCAATTTTATGGAATTTAAATTAAAAGTACTATAATGTTGTTTCTTTTATTTTCTGTCTTTCATTGAAAAAGTGAATGAATAAATTGAAGTATTAAAAGAGTAGATATATTTAGGCTTTCGGGCATTTGAATAAGTCACGGATTCAAAAAAATATTTATCTATGTGTGCGTGTTAATAATTCGTAATAAAGATCTGGTGTATGATAACATGCAAGACTCACTTAAGTGGTTCTTCATGTCACAGTATTTAAATTGAATTAAATCCAAACAATAATTTATTCAAGTAGTCTTTTATGTGAACTATTCAATTTACAAGTCCGTCATTGAATATGTGAAGTTGCTACGGATTCTTAACATGAATTTTATCAATCGGGACCAGCGTACCTCACTAACTTCGCTTTTATAAAGTCATATAACTTTTTTTTTAAATAAAGTGTAATTAAAGTACCTATTAACATTAAAAAAAAATATGATGCGTTAATCAATGCTATTTTTAATATATCATGATAAAGAATTATTATAAGTATCTGTACAAATAAATTAATAACTTGAATTTTTAATTGTTATGTTAAGATGCATAAATAAAAAGAAATATAAGGACTTTAATCAATTTTAGATATTTTTTTTAGAATCGATAGTATGTGTAGAATATTTTGATCAATAGATGAGATAATTAAGATTAAACTAAAAATATTAAGCGGAAACAAGCAAGATAAAATTTCAATATGAGTAGAAGATAAATGTACTTACATATATTTCTTATGTTGAGGACTTCAAACAACACAAAATCATACATAGCTAATGTAGTAATTATGCCGCGGAGAATAGAGAAAATACTACATGTGATTTAGCGTCGAATTGAAATTCTGATTCTTAGAGTGAAAAATCTTTGAGTTTTTAGGCACTGTTTGTCCAACGTCCAGATGTTTTGAGTACAAACTAAAATATATAATTAGAGAGGATTATATATATTCCTTTATTTGATTATTTATATCTTTAGGATCTTTCCCTGAAAAGATGGAGCCATTGTGTCAATATAGAGTCTTACAATATAGCATATTATAATAATGTCAGTTATTTCGCTATCACTTCAATTAGTTGCAAAGCTCAATCAAAGAAGGAACTGGCGACAAGATCTCTTTACTGTTGTTCGGTTATTTAACCGTGACGAAAATAGTTATGTACTTAAACTTCTTGGACAAGGATAAATTTCATTATTATTTTTATTATCTATTCTAGGAAAAATAACTATCATAAACAATTAAATATTGTGATACAGTCATAATGACATTAACATTTAATTAGAACCATGTGTTTGTATACAAACTACAGTGAGAATTAAAAAAAATCGAAACAAGAATGGACGAGTGATAATTAGTGAAAATGGAGCACCCAGGAGGATTCGCATCCTCCCCCTGGGCGGCTATGCTGGGCCACGGCATGCATGGCATGATGCAACATGAATACACGCACCCTCATGCACACGCATCCATGCCAATGGATCTGCATGTGCCCCAAGCTTTTCCGTATTACCGGTAAGTGTACATGTTTATTTTAAGCTATAGTTATTGCGAAAACACCCAATCGAAGTTCGGTTATTTTATATAGGAAATGCAGTTAATGCGGTGCTCATTAGGAATAATTAAGCAACGTGCTCGTTCGTTCGGAATACTTTATGAGGTGACATGTAAATTATTACATTATAAGGTATTGAAGGTAATTTAAAATCTAAGATCGTAGAGGGGAAACGTTGTTTCATTTATTTATATTTAGAATGATTTAAACCAGCACAGTGGATAGAAGATGTGGATCTTAAACAAAAGTTGTGGATTTATATCTGGATAATGTTTAATGTGTTTCATTTATGCTTATGGTTAAAATTTTACTTGGGATCGTTCGCAACCTGTATTTGTCAAATGAAGTGCCGACGAATCCAAACCTATTTCCTTATGAGGGAAGAAGCCTTTGTCCAGTGTATCGTCACACTGGATAAAGGCTTATTTGGGATCTTAAATGGCATTACAAATTGTACATTGAAAATTATAATAATTTAAATATGATCATTTTCCCTTCTTGACTTCGTACGGCTAGAATTTATACAAAAAAAGAGGGGTATGGCCCTCTTTTTTCTAAACCTTTTAAACCTTAAGGCAGGCTTTACATAGTAACATTCAGTTTTTTGGAGCTGTAATAAATATTAATGCGTCATAACATCGCTAATACCCCACTAACCCTAGGAGCTAACACGATGTATACTATATATTTGTTGTCACACTGGCTGCCTTCAAACGGCCAACCAATATTGTTAAGTATTGCTCAAGGTACACAGAGGGGTTTGCACAAAATTCTACCGACAAGTATAATATCCAAGTATAGCAGTCGGTCTGGCAAGATTGTCAGGACAAATAATGCTTGTCGTAGTCTCGATGTATTGTAGATAATTAATAAAAGTACAATTTAATATTTGATAGTGTAGTTCATCCTTGAATAAATCGAAATGTCAAGTAGGCAACAATGAACAGACGGGTTCTTGAAATATTAAATAAAAAAATGGCTTTTGTTGTTGGAAATAAATTTTAATGTAATGTACAATTAAATGGTAGATCAGTGATGGGGTGTAGCAAAACATACCTACTTTATTTTGCTTCTGGTGGTCCTTACAAGTTGTGGTATAAGGTATTTTTACTATATGTCATAGATGCAATAATTTCAGCTAATAATAACTATTTAACTACACACAACTAATAAATATTATAAATTCAATTTTTACATTGATATTAAAATTAGAATTGTAATACTTAATGCCATTTTTATAAAGCTGATATTTAAAAGCGCTAATCTTTAGATATTTAAGTTCAAAGTTTTATGGAAAAAGAGCAGCGGTAATTAGAAAGCTGTTTCGCGGGTAGTTATAATATTTATTCTTAAAGTTTGGCGGTTCGTGTCTTCTTTGAAAAACTATATTTTTTCAATCAATTTTGATAGTTAGAGCCCATTATGTATTAGTTGAAAGCGTTTTGATAGTTTATCATTTTTACTAAACATTTTAACTTAGCCTTATGGCGTTATATATTTACTATGATATATGTATATTATTGTACACTGACATATAACTATAGACAATAAAAACTATAATGCAAAAATAAAATACATCAAATATGTTTTCTTTTTTCATTTTCACAGTACAACATAAACACAATTTAAAAAAATGTGATTCGGAGTTCTTACGTTATTTAAACCGTTCAAAATATGCTCGAATATAAACGCATGATTTAAAGTTTTGACATGATTCAGACTCTCACCGCTACATGAAGGTTTTCTCACGATGTTTTCATAAAAAATATAAACACAGATGAATATATAAATTCAGTAAGATTGAAGTCTTCCTAGCACTTTAATAGTGTTTATTTACCCAGTCAAATTCAGTTATCAGAGCATGATGTTCAAATTTCAAATTACATTGAAACGAACATATATCTGTCCCTTTCGTAATTTATTTAAATAAATATCATAATAATATCAAATATATTCATTTAATGAAATTTTCGTTAACACTTTGTTGATTTTATTTGTCAATAAACGGCAATATTAGGACTGCATTTTTTAAAGAAACGTATTACAAAAATCAATGAAAGCAGTAAAAAGTGTAAGCAAAGTACGGAACAGAAGAGATCGCTTCTTGATCAATACTTACTAAAAATATAAAAACTTCAATTTTCCCGCGCGAAATCGACTAGTAAGTAATAATAACAAATATGATAAATTAAAAAAAAAAATTGTAAACGAAAATATATTTTAGTTAAACCGCACGAAGATAGCTTGAAATTCCATTGAAATAAACTGTACAATAATCTATAAAGGAAAATAATAATTAGTGCCACACTAGTTCACGTCTAGTTCAACACAATCTAATGATACGCGTATTTTATTTAAAAGAAACGATGTTATAATTGTCTATTAAACGAGCGTTATCCAGTCCGGGGCAAAATCTCAGCGTAAAAAGCAGGTTCCTCGGATAAGGTTACCTATTACGGCTGGATGCCGCGCGCTGCGGGTTTTTGTATGACACGTCGCATAAAGCACGAGATGAGAGGATCCGAGGAAAGTTACGACTTTACGATATCTGTGTTCACTTTTTAGCGACTGAGGGAAGTATTTTTCGTATTTTCAAGGAAGTTTCGCTTTTAGGAATCCACGTATGTGTGCGTGTGCACGTGAATGTTGCGTATGTGGGTTTTTTGTCGTTAAATGCTCGATGGGTTTTTGAGTGTCATTTTAATGGAAAATTTCATTTTGGGTACATTCGTTGAAATTGTATTTTAAAAGTTTGGGAAGCGATAATATTGTGTTATAATATATGTCAAGTTTTATTTAAGTCTACTAATAATCATAAGTCTCAATATATAATAACATAGTCATCAAACGAATCACAAATCAAGTACTGTATCTGTATATGTATATGTATATATATGTATAAGTATCCTATCTAGGCTAATTAAATAACCTGTGTTAAGGATAATCAGTCCTCATTCCGAAAGTCGACATAACTAAAATACACTAGAAATATCGCCTAAGTAATATACACAAAACATATCTTTTAAATAAAACTAGTTATAACGGATTTTAATCGCGTATATTAATTATTTTGGACATCCCGACGTTTCATATATAACATATCTTATGTAAAATATTTGTAGGTAAATAGTATATCAAAAATTTACTATAAACTAAATAAATTTACTTTTAAATAATGTGCGAAATAAAAATACGAATTGAACGTATTACCTTGTATCATGTTTCAACTATTTTAATTTGAAAGGTATAATATAATCGAAGCGAGGAGTTTAAAGTACATAAAAGGGATAAATAAGGAACTGGCAATGATTAATAGATTACTTTTACCTTAAAGAAAGATAGATAAAAAGCAAAGAATGAATTGCAAAAGCATGGCTTTACTTGATAGAACAAAATACGACGCAGTAGTGCTACAGCGTTTCGTTTGAGCTGCTTTGACAAATAATGAAACGACAGGAGCTAATAGAAATATGTATATTTCTTTTTCTGATAATTATGTCAGTCGGTTTGTTTGTATGTCTGTTCGCTTTCATGGCTAAATCGGTCAACTGAATTTGATGACATTTGGTAGTAAGCTTGAACTCCAAGGCAGGGTATAACGTCACTTTTTTCTTTGTATTGTCATAGTAAAAAGTTTTCATCATAATTCGTGTGTAACTCTAATGTTCTTTTAGTCCTAGACCATGTATCTAGATCTTATTCTAGTTGTACGAACCCGTAAGAGTTCATTAGAGATCATTTAAAAATATGTAATTTTTAACGGTAGAAGTATCGGTAAGGTAGGTTTATAATATATTTTTTTATTCAGTGTAACTTAATTCATTCTTAAATTAATAACAATATAAACTAGGAACTTATAAATTTAAAATAATTAACTAAAAGAAAAATATTTTGTTAGAGAAATGTCTTGAGGCTTTTACAAACTGGATATCGCCACTAGTATTTTTATTATAACCGCTTTTTTTCACAAATCACACGAGCGTATCGTATTCGAATCCCGCATCGTGTGTCGTTGTCCTACCGCACTATAATCTGCGCGTACACACTCCGAAATTACAATCAAAATGGCGGCAACCGTGTCATTTCGCGGGTCGATGTGGTCATCCGATCTGATCCTAATTACAGTTTCTTATAGAGTCCGGTTACGATTTGTACGACATCGATAGCCTACCTGCCTATAAAAAGTTGTTTTGCTCGCATGAAGCGTTGCTTTTTTATTCTTATGCATTAGCATTTCCCTCCTGGATAGCTCTCGATAATAAATCGAATTGATACATATATTGAATAAATGTTGCCAGGTTTTAAACGTTTTGTAACTTTTTCACGTGTGCTGTCGTTTTTTTTTTTAAAGAATTCGTTTGTATTTAAAATATCTCAATCGAAATTTTCATTTCTATATATGACCAGAGGGCGAATTAATAATCTTAAAAACTTAAACGAGAGATTGTTATGAACATCGCACTAATTCCTTAATATACGTGACGTGTATTACTCTACATTCGAGCCTTTTTACCTCCATCAGTATTATTGAACATGCCAGGACCACCTGTATGGGAGTCCGAAATTAAATAAAAAAGTGACATTCTCTCAAAATTTTCGACTTAAGAATTAATTGTGATCGAAATACATGATTTTAATTCAAGGAGGTTCTCACTGTTATGTCAATATTTGGTCTGTTGCTATTGAGACCACTTTATTAGTTTTGGTGTCGATTGGACGCGTTTGTCCGATTTCTCTTAATCATCAATAATTAATGATGACCGGCCGCCAGCATAATTAAAACAAATACCTCGTTTTGTTAACGGAATTTTTGATTTTTTTTTTACTTTTTAAATTTAACTTGAAATCGATGCATTGGTTCTTTAGATACATTTTCGTTTGTTTGATGGTACTTGTTTATTTCAACGAAATTATATTCATCAACAAATATACAATATATGTTACAAGATATATATTTAAACGTATCCTTTTTATACGTCGAATAAATTTACAATAATAAAATCTTTGGACAGCGGTGTTTTTTTTAAGTTACAAAAATTATAGTAAGGTATTTTCTATTACACTTTTTATATTGTTTTGTGTTAACTACACGTTAATAGATACAAAATAACAAATTTACTTTGGCATTATTTACTTTACTTTTACTTATTTTAAAACTCTTTATAAAGGTCCTATTAGAGCGTCTTTATACGGCATTCAAACGACTTTAAACGCCACTTAATAGCAAAATCAAAAAACTCTGCTTACTTCGATTGCTCTTTAATTCTTGTGCAATGATCGTAAAATATTCTTCAATTAGTCAAGTAAGAGTCAAGACGATTTATTTACAGTCGTGTCGAGTTATATTCTATGTGCGGATTTTATCTCTGAACGATAGTATTCACAGTTATTTTTTAATTGTTTTTTTTTTAATGTGTATCAAGTTTGAGCAGTTTGGTAGTAGTAAAGTAACAGCCTGTAAATTTCCCATTAAGGAGAGGGTTTGGAACATATTCCACCACGCTGTTCCAATGCGGGTTGGTGGAATGCACATGTGCCAGAATTTCAATGAAATTAGACACATGCAGGTTTCCTCACGATGTTTTCCTTCACCACCGTAGTGGTGATTGTCTGGGTTTGAACCCGAAGTCATCTTTTAAGATGCACGTGTTCTAAACACTGGGCCATCTCTGCTCTGCTCTGTTGGTAGTAATATTCGGTCAAATTTAATATGTGAACATATCTTAATATCTACACTGTGAATTATTATTTTTTATATTTGGTGGACGGACGAGATGGTACCTCCGTACCATCAACGGCAAGTGGCGGTAACGTATTAATAAGTTTTGTATTGATAATAAAATTTCTTAAAAATGTTTTCATCATTACAGATTTTATGTATTATGAATTCTGATTCAATGTATATTGTGTTTATAAGTAACCATAAGTATTGTAAAATTTGTTCTCTAAACCCATTTAATTCTTTTAACTTGCAAGGCTAAGGACGAACTGGATAATGACACTACGCGATTTTTATTCCGGCATTAAAAATCGCACCGAATACGTCTAATTTGTAAGAATAGGTTCTCTAGCGAATTTTAAAATCGCAAATGCGTATATTTTATTTCAAATTTTCAAAATAATACTTATACGTCATTCATGACATTTAAATATATTTTCAATTTATATTTATTAAATAACAACTACAACAGCCTGTAAATTTCCCACTGCTGTGCTAAGGCCTCCTCTCCCATTCGAGGAGAGATTTGGAACATATTGCACACTGTTCCAATGCGGGTTGGTGGAATACACATGTGGCAGAATTTCTATAAAATTAGACACATGCAGGTTTCCTCATTATATTTTCGTTCACCGCCGAGCACGAAATGAATTATAAAAACAAATTAAGCATATGAATATTCAGAGGCGGTCGCCTGGGTTTGAACCCGTAATCACCGGTTAAGATACTCGCGTTCTAACCACTAGGCCATCTCGGCTATTTAAAAAGTATAAGTAATTCATTCATTGTAATAAAGAAAATTAAAATGAAAATAATCGAAACATTCACGCAGGTGGCTTTAACGACAACTTGTATATCTTGTTAATAATTTAAAACAAATTGTTCCGTGACGTAGTTTATTCTATTTGTCGCTGTACAATCGTACACGTTGACGGAGTTATCACTCTATTGTATGGCTCACTGACTGTTACATACATAGCCTTAATAATTTGCTGTGGAATGTGAAATTTAGCATAAATTGCAATTGGTTTTATATCGACTTTACTTAAATTTATTTTGTCAAATGACTTTAAATTTTGTGTTAAATTTAATTATTGTGTCGAAAAAAATAATAAAGCGTGGTTATGTATTTTATATTTTTATTTATTTTGTAATATATTCAAATGTCGAATTTAATAAAGATAGATGAGGTTTTAATCAAATATTAGAACATAAACACGGAGGAGATAATAAATCACTTATGTGAATTAATTATTAATAGTTCTACTTATACATAAAAATAAACACCAAGCATGATTAATTTGATAGATTGAGACTTAATCATAATCATCTATATATATAATAACATTGGATTGTCTGTTTGTAATATTAAAATAACTGTTTTTTACTAAATAAGTATACAGGGAACATAAACGATTTTTTTGACAATTTTTGTGTGTCTGTCTGTCTATTTGTTCCGGCTATATAATAACTGGACCAATTCTCACTGGCAGATAGCCAATGTGATAAGGAGTAACTTAGGCTGAAACAATAACTTTTTTGTTAAATCAATCGCTCACGAAGACACAGGCACAGCTAGTTTTATATATATCTTGATAACTTTTTGTCATCTGTCAATATTATGTTATTTATAAAATGACTGTTTGTTCGTTCACATTATATGCGTCTGGGTATCATCAGATTGAGATAAATCTTCAAACAGTGCCTAAGTACCTACTAATGCCATTACAATAGGTGATATGCAATTTGTATCAATCAATTGTTTATTTTTAAATTTAAAAATGCATCGATAGTTGCCAGTATTTAATTTATGTTTTTTTTTAATATTACCATGAGCTTAAGCGCCATCTCATAAATCCACGACAACTAAAGCACTTGAAGTGACACTGTGGAGGATTATTCTTACTTAAATAGATATTAATGAAAATTTAAAAGTTTTATCGATACATTTTCACGGTATCTCTCTACGGAGGAGAGTAATCTAAGAGTATAACGTTGTATATGAAATGAGTGATATTATAACTTCAGCAGCGACTTTGACGGATTGATGAAGGTATAAAGCAATCCTCTGTTACTTTATTTAGACATGTACGATCTATCGATGTAAATAAAAAATCTGTTCACTTAGGACATGTTCCATTGTATATGTATAGGGTTATTTGCACACGAGATGTACGATAAGTATCTTGTTTTAATTTAAAAACAGGAAGAGAATAAATTTTTATTAATATTTATGATGTGAGAATTTATTATAATGATAAGATATATTGGTACTTATTTATGGATGTTTAGAAAACCTTATTTATGATTGTATTTGGTTTAGTTTTCTATCATATAACATTATTTTTTTTTAGTCAAGGTGATTAATATGGACTAATTACAGCTTTATAAAGTTTAGTTGCAATACAGATACCAATGTATGTAAAGGATGGCTTTCTATGTCAAAACTGAATATCATCCAACTCTACTAAAAATTACTCTATACATAGAGTAGCTTTTAAATTTCCCACGGCACTAAAGTCTTTCTCATTAATGTGAAGGATTGAATCTAATTTCACCAAACTAATTTAATGTTTAAGCACTAAAAACATAAAATATGCGGCGTAATTTTATTGAAATTAGTTACATACCTGGTTTTCTCAAGATGTTCTTCTTTACCAAAATAATACCAGCAAATCCGAATAAAAGCGGAAAGTCGAAGAAAACAGGTGATCCTGTTTTTTTCGACTTTCCGCTTTTATTACATTCTTACGTGAAAACATCTGATTTTTTTATTATTGACCCGAACTAGGCTTTGAACACGGAACTTCGGGATCTGTAGCCTTATGTACACCCTACACTAACGAGGCAGTCAAAGTTTCTAATATGTTAAGTTCAACGTATTGGTTCGCGTATCAGATAATTGCTTACAAGGAAATTGAAAGTCTAACCGCCATTAGCTAGTAAATATACGAAATACAGTTTAAGAAATGTTGTTTCGATAATTAACTTAAAAGCCGAGATGAATCAATGGTTAGATCACATGAACCTTAGAGTACGGGTTCGAATCCGTTTTGTGCAGTGAAGTGAAAAATAGTTGGGAAATCCACCAATTCCCATTGGTGCAGCATCATGGAATAAAGTAATTCCAAGAGTAACTCCAAGAGCAGTGGAGACCGCGACACAGCAAACGCAGTATAGGACGTCCTCGGGCACGGTGGAGTGATGAATTACGCAAGAAGGTTGGCAGGAGGAAGGTTGGAAGGTTGGATGCGAGTAGCCAAAAAACGATCACAGTGGCGTGCAATTGGAGAGGCCTACGTCGAGCAGTGGACTGACATGGGCTGTTGATGATGAAGGGCAGTGAATTAGATCAGTTGTGAGATGATTACCAAAAATATGACTTAATATTAAATATAAAAGTTAAATGAAGCATTTTGGAAACGAAATTCTACCATCGTACACGTTTTCTACATACAATATTTCGTAAGGCTTATACATGGCTAATTGCCCTATAGAAATTAATTCGAAGTCGGCTTGTCTGTCGATGGATTGTCGTGTGAATGGTGGGTAGACGCCGTGGCGCTGATAATGGTGTAATCTGATCACATTCATGTAATGTATCGCAGGCGATACGTAGGTGGACCTTTAGATTTGCCTTCTGCTGTGCCCAAGTTTAGTTTATTTTATAGTACCTACTTTTACACTACTATCTTTCACCCGCGGCTTTGTCCAAAGTCTGTTTGGTTGTTAGTTATATTATATCAGGCTAGAGTAAAAGAAAACATCTACATTCGTCTAGCTAAACATACGAACTTTCACATTTATAATATTAGTAGATTTAATAGTTGTCACTCCTGCCTCTGTCGTTATTGCTAGATGATTAGATTCCATTTAGAAATCGTTTTTGGTTACATTTCAATTTACACATTTTTATTGATGGATATGTTTTCCAAAGAATCGAGATGGTCCTGTGGTTAGAACGCGTGCATCTTAACCGATGATTGCGGGTTCAAACCCACACAAGCACCGCTGATTCATGTGCTTAATTTGTCTTTATAATTCATCTCGTGCTCAACGGTGAAGGAAAACATCGTGAGGAAACCTGCATGTGACAAATTTCATAGAAATTCTGCTACATGTGTATTCCACCAACCCACATTGGAACAGCGTGGTGGAATATGTTCCAAATCTTCTCCTCAAAGGGAGAGAAGACCTTTAGCCCAGCAGTGGGAATTTACAGGCTGTTGTTGTTGTTGTTGTGATGTTTTCTAAAACTATAAGCTTCAGTTGTATAGTTTTTTGTGAGAAGTTAAAAAAACTAATGACTAGATGATCAATTATTATTAAAAATATAACAATCTTAAAAATTGTCATACCATTACATCGATTGCTGAGATTCAAAACGTCAGATGTGGTTATATATAATATATGTTGAGTAAACCCGTTTGCGCAATCAAGCGCGTGCTTATTACCGCATAAAGCAAAACAAAATGCGGGGTATATACAAATGTCAAAGATTTAGACCGCGTGGCGTTTGGGTTACACACACATACACGTTAATAGCGTACAACACACACTAATGTGTGCGTTCGTTGTTTGCAGTTATTATTTGTAAGCTGTAATATCAATTTTGAAAAAAGAAAGTATTCTTTTTTTTTAAATTTCGAATCACATAAGTAATCACACTCGCCCAAAGCCAATGGGCAAGGTAGGAAATAAAAACTAGTTCTTATCTTGAATGCGAAGCCATCTGTGGTATCTAACATTTTATAAATAATTAGTGGTTTAATGTTAAGAGTATATTAAACCAATTAGCAATCCAATACCAAGTACCGAACGAAGGATTGAAAAGCGTGTGAACCAATCAATCAAAATGAAATTCAAAATTTACTTTTTTCAAGCACTTTCGAATCGTCATTTAAAAACTATATTAAGTAAAGCTACCACCAGTTCGAAATATAGATTCTACCGAAAAGAACCGACAAGAGATCCAGGAGTTACGTTAGCTTAGTTTAACATCAGTGTTAATTAAAGATATAATTTAAAAAAAAAAAACATAAGGTAAAAAATATCTAGATTAATAACTGTGCATAACAAGGACTTAACAGACAATTCTCACTAGCATTTTCCTAATAGTTCGCTACTTACTCGGAAGCCAAGTGGTAACCGAGCAACGGTGTACGGTAATTGTACAGATAACCGCAATGTCACTACGAAATCATGCTTATCAACCGCGTAATTCTGTCTAATCATTGCCTCTCATTGCTAGGTATTATACTCTGATTATGTAAACATTTCAATCTCGTATTGTAATAAATATTTCTATAAAATAAAACAAAGTCGCTTTCTCTCTCCCTATGTCCGTTGTACACTTAAATTTTTAAAATTACGCAACGGATTTTGCAATTTTTTTAATAGATAGAGTGACTCCAGAGGAAGGTTTTTGTATATAATGGACAATATAGTAAAGAAACACTGATAATTTTAGAAGCTTGTAATGTGATGTCGTAAATAAACAAATTCTGTAGTATATTTAGTATCAGTATTGTACCCGTGACGATTCGGGGCGGGTCGCTAGTAAAAATCTTAAATTATAATGTTTTTATCTTCATATGGCATAAAACGCTATAATTTAATTAGGACGATTTAAAAATAAGTTTTATGAGAGAAAACTTGGTCCTTATGGCATGCTTTACGAATACTGTTTTCCTTTATTGCTAAACTCGAGATAAATTATAAACACAAATTAATCAAATGAAAATCAAGTGGTACTTGAACGGTAACTTACGATAAGGTTTTTTGTACGTATTGTAATTACTTCGTAGATATGTCCGTGGCTTTGTTGTATGATATTATTTAAAATATTAATTATGCTATTTTAATGTGACTGTATTTTATTGCCAGAAAAAGATTTTTTGGATTGTCAGTTATTATTTATGTTGTCTGACCACTGAGCCATTTGGGCTTTCCATCAGGCCTGTGCTATCTGTTATACGTTATATTATTGATATGAACTTTGTTAATGGATTTACTCAAATTTATTAAGAAAAAAAGAACTATTTGATCTAACTCTTTGTATGTTTTGTTGTTTTATTAAGCATATTAGTACAGTATTTATTTAAAAGTTTTCTCATTAATTTAATTATAAGTTGAAGAAATTATTCTCGTAAAAAAAGTTTAAGACGCCTCAATAATTGTTGCAGCCATTTAAAGAAACCTTTTCAAAGAATTTCACCTTTTATTTCTCCCTCAGGGAGCGAGATAAATAAATTTTCGACTCATAATTAGAATGGGAGTGGATAATCGTAGTCGCGACATTCCTTAAAGGGGAAAGAGTGGAAAAACTGCGAATAAAAGAAACGT
The DNA here is from genome assembly GCF_905220365.1 of Vanessa cardui. Lineage (NCBI taxonomy): Eukaryota > Metazoa > Arthropoda > Insecta > Lepidoptera > Nymphalidae > Vanessa > Vanessa cardui. The sequence goes on from NC_061143.1 coordinate 8,880,236, forward strand.
GCGAACACAGCGTCGGACGATTGAGCACAAATGAAAGGGCGCCGGACTGAGGGCAAAATCAGGAAAACAATTGGAACAGCGACCGCTATGGAGACGCATTCGTCATATTTAATTATTATTTGAAACATGATTCACTGTCTTTAGCCAAAGACTTTTGTGATTTAAAAAAGGATTACACAGCCGAAATGGTTGAGTGACTACAAAACTTTTATATTAATTGTCAATAGTGGGTTTAAGTTAGGGCTTGCACCACTGAGTTTTATGTGCTAAGATTGTCTTCCAGTATATCTCGCGCTTTTCACTTCAAATTCTCCTGACGATGTCCAACAACTCGTAGTGAAGCATTATGACGGATTGAGCTCCATGTATTTTGAGCAGTGAGACATTATTTACCAGCTGATATTACCACACCTATATACCTAGGTACTATTGAAATGAAATTAGCTTATGTTTGGACACTCATTTGAATAATGAACATTTAATGATTATCATAGCACAAAAAGCATATATTTATATTGAAACATCTTTCATTTAAAGATAAGAGAAGAAGACCAACATAAATAAATAGCTACAGTTGAGTTATACCAAGAAAGGCTTACTTTTAATTGAAAAATTATAAGTGTCCTTTGTCGTAATTGGTCACTGTAACTTTTTGTTCACATTAAACAAGATCTTTCATTAATCTATTCCATATCTTTCATGAGCCACATTTGCAGGCTGCGTCGAACAAATGGGGTGTGAGAATTAAAAGGCGCTCAGCGTCCCGTTGCCTCTATTAGCCGTTTTGATTATTGGCAGACTTTAAAACGGAATTAGGACTGTTTAAACGACATTTCTCTTTCCTTATACATCTGCAGCTGCCTTGTTTGAAATGAAGATCATTTTTTTATGTCATTTTATGGTATAAAGATAAACAATCAAATTAACTTTGATATCCAAAATGATAAATATAAAGGATTATAATTCAAATATACTACTGACTTGTTGATGTAATGACTACTTATATAGCAACAGACCCGAAGACTGGGACTTAAATCTTTTTTTTTATTTCGTCGTTTACACCACATACTTACTTAATTGGTGGTAGGGGTTTGTGCAAGCCCGTCTGGGTATTTACCACTCACTCACCAGTTATTCTACCGCCAAACAACAGTGCTCAGTATTGTTGTGTTCCGATTTGTAGAGTGAGTGAGCCAGTGTAACTACAGGCACAAGGGACATAACATCTTAGTTCCCAAGGTTGGTGGTGGTTTCTTACAGCGTCATTGTCTGTGGGTGTTGGATTGTTACACTCGGCAGCGAGATATCTGCCTTAGCCACTGCCAAGAAATGCCTTTAGGGTTTCCATGTAAAATTTTTCATCAAGGTGTAATGACCGTTCCTGCTTCTGAGAAGTTTTATGAACTTGTCTGAAAGGTTTTCAGAGAGAGAGAGGCCGGACTTATAAAGTTGGTATTATATTCTCTTCTGAATCATGTAAAGTCTAGTCTTCTCGGATCGCCGTGCCATTGAATTATGAGAGGGTTTCTTTTTCTTAAGTATATGTGTATATCGGACTAGGCTATTGGTTGACTTTAATTTATTTCCAAAGAAAATAATGAAATTAATATGGTAGTTAAGTTAAGGGAATTTTCATTCCGTACCGTTGGTAATGTTTAATTTGACAATTAATAAGTAAGTGTAATGCTTCTGTATGGAACAAAATAATTTGTGTAAGATTGGCTATGTCACAAAAGGCGGTAAAAAAGTAAAAAGTAAAGTAACAGCCTGGAAATTTCCCACTGCTGGGCTAATGGCCTCCTCTCCCAATAATGAGAGAGTTTAGAACATATTCCACCACGCTGTTCCAATGTGGGTTGGTGGAATGCACATGTTGCAGAATTTCAATGAAATTAGACACATGCAGGTTTCCTCACGATGTTTTCCTTCACCGCCGAGGCGAAATAAATTATAAACACAAATTAAGCTCATATATATATATATATATATATATATATATATATATATATATATATATATATATATATATATATATATATATATATATATATATATATATATATATATATATATATATATGCCTGGGTTTTAACCCGAAATCATCGGTTAAGATGCACGTGTTTTAACCATTGGGCCATCTCGGCTCGGCGATATGTAAATTTTTTTTAAACATATCAATAAAACCTTAAGACCTTTCATTATATGTATAGGTACATATATTTACAATCCGTTATTAATATAAAAATGATTCCAGCTAAGAATACACTTGTAAAGTTACGAGAAACGCTTAAACTTATGAATTTGTCACAGTTAAATTAACAGAGCGTTCGCGGTATGCAGTATATTTATGTCCGCCATTACCTCGTACAAGGCAACAGTGACAAAACTCACACTTTATAGTCTATTTGTTTTATTGAATAAATAATTTTATTATCTGTGCCGGAGAGTTATGATACGTCTGCGGCGTGTGGGGAGTGAAGACAAATCGCGTGACTGTGGGGGGCTTTGGAAGGGTTATGGAATATGAGATGGCGTTTTGACGCTGCGTTTTTGACGCTCCGCTGACTAATTGATGTCATATATAACTATATATGAAGTAATTAATATGTATCCTTTACCGTGTAAATTGGAAGATTCTAATATTTCTTTTGACGTCTATTGATAATGTTATATAAAATGAAGTAAGGAGTGAATTAACAATTATAAACGTCTTGGTTTTATTTACTTTATTTCAGTTTTTGTTTCAGAAATAATGAATTTGTTAAGACTAATAGCGGACGTTGTGCATAGTTATTTGTTAGTTCTTAAGCCGATTTAGATTCATGAGTAATTTTGATGAATATCACCACTAAATATTATCATTTTTATCCTATTACTATTGTATTTACACTGTTTTTTGACATTTCATTTCATTCTATGGTTGATAACGAGTTTATTCTAACAGAATAACTCTATTTATTACTAGTGGTGGATTGTGAATCGTAATTAAAAGTCGCTGTTACGAATCCAGGTAAATAATAGTAAGGACTTTTAGCCGTTATAGCAGGTACCACTCACTCATTAGTTTAATTTTACCATACAAGAGCCAATCTGATGAGTATAAGAAACATAATATCTTCGTTGATCAATTATGACAAATGAAAATTAGATGTTTTAAGGAGTTATTCATATATTCCACTTAAATGTTTTAATAATTTATTTAATCAAGTTAATGATAGTTTGACGCCGAGATAGCCTAGTTATAGAAACATATGAATTTTAAGGGAAAATGATTTTGTACTTCTTAGTTTTATTGTGCCCTAAATTATTTTTAATATTCATCCAACACTCGGTTACGAAGGAAATAATAATGAGATAGCTTGCATGTGTTGGGTGGAATTCTGCCACTGGTCCAACATTATGGTGCATCCGCATTAAAGTAGCATCGTTTTATAAGCTCGAATAGCCTTCTTCTCACGATATGAATGCGTGAATTTCACGCCAACAATTCATCATTTATTTTAATATCAGTTTATTAATTTTTAAACAGTATTTAATTTAATTTGAATTGTATTATAAATACATCGTTGCTTCATTTTCATTAACAGAAAATAAATACAAGTAATAATTCTCAATTTCTCAGTAAAAGACATCTGCCGAACAGCTAAATTACCATCAAAACCACATAAAGCATCGTCGCGTGGCGATATCTCGCTACACTTTCATTAAAACAAACAGAATACAAGCAAAACGAATCCCACCATTAATTAACTCCAACACATAACGAGCGCTGTCTCGATTGCGTCTCATTCACAAATTACTTAGAACTTGCTTTTATTATGCTACTTCGTTCGTTTTAATATTGAATTTTTATTATTTTTTTTTTAAATCTATTTTTTTCTTTTAAACATAAACAATATTTTTTTAAGCTTGTAGATCAAAAATCAAAATCAAAATTTACTTTATTCGAGTATGCTTTTACAAGCACTTTTGGATTTCATTTAACTTAAATAAAACTAGTTTAGGATTTTAATCGCGTATATTAATTATTTTGGACATCCCGACGTTTCGAGCACTTTACAGCGTTTACCCGAACTTTTACAAGGGTACCCGTGACCACGAACGTTAAATAGTTTTATTTTAATGTGTAATAATCGCGAAAATTTAAGACGTCATTTAACTTTCTTTTTATATTAAGTGAAGCTACCACCGGTTCGGAAATTAGATTCTATCGAAAAGAACCGGCAAGAAACTCAGTAGCTACTATCTTAACATTTAAAAAAACAGTCACGTTAGTTAATTACAATTATATATGTATGATATCGTTTCTTATAATTATTTAGTATTATGTCACCCTGGACAAAGTGTCTTTGTCCTTCTCGACCTCGTTTAAGTTAATCTCTACATGAATGCTGCAGCGTTACTTTTGGAGCTTCTACGTATGGAAGGTATTCGCTTGTATTATAAAATTGCTTAGATACTTTTAGCTCTGCCAGTAAATGAATTCTAATTAAATATTTAATACATATTGGTTTCATTAATAAGGCGTATTACTCGATAAAATATATATGGAGTTTTTATTCCTCGATTTCCATGTAAGATAGGTAATACTTCAATTTATGTATTTAATAATCTGATTGTTTGAAAATAGTAACTACTAAGTTTTTTGATGGTTTTTCTTGGTACAATTTACATTCCTACTAAGCAAACTATCATTTAATTTCGTTAGAAGACTTTGCCAAATATCATTCATATATTTTTAAGGAATAAATCTACATTGGTTCAATTACATGTAATCAATTGGGGCATACATTTATTAGAAAATAAAGTTTTAATGGATCTTGAGATGTTAACAACACGTGGTACGAAGTTATATTAATTTTTTGGTAATATAAAGTTATCATTGTTCTCTCCGGGAGCCTTGGAGGAGCTTGTCCAGCTGTGGATTCTTATTATGGTAATGGATGTTTCAGCATATGTAGATAAAATTGTAATGTAATGTGCGCTCTATAATTGATATTTAATTAATTTTGTCTTTTAATTTACTGATATTAGTGGCTATTAATTATAATTGTCTTTTTTATTATCACTAATATTGTTTTAACGCTATGTAAGTAGTTAACTTTTTCAGCGTTTTTAATTATTATTTGAAATACAAGACATTTATATTAAAATAATAAGACATATTCTATAAAGTGACTTAAAATTCCTTTTTAATTCTCAATAAGAAGATTTGGTTTGTAACTATGAAAAATCACGCCATCTTTTTCTGGAATTCTGGGGGACTGATTCCCAGTCAGCATATGTGTAGTGTATAGTTGCTTACGAACATGCTTTGTTGATGAATGCAGACGGTCGGTTTTTCGGATACCCACATTTTGTGATGGGTTCTATTCTTTTTAGATTTTTTTCTATAGTACATTTTTAAAATTATTATAACGATTTTATCTGTTATTTATTGATTCTTTTTGAAGAAATTAATCTCCATGTGTGATTACTACTGGGTCATCTTGGTAGTTGTGTATATACTTATAATCCTTTAACTCAGAAAAAATCCAAATTCTGGTAAGAAATGAAGGTGAAATAAATGAAAAATGTTTTTATATATATTTTTCGATTATCTCAAAGCAGCAAAGGTACTTTATTTCTCCAAAAACATTACATAAAAAACGAGTATATGATATTAATAACGCGACGTCTTTGTAAATCTCGAAGACTTATATGACATTTTTTATTATATCTATCCAGTTCTAAAGTGTTACACTTTACAGTGCTGCAATCGTTAAAATCCAAAAAAAAAAATACTTGCTTAATATTCATATCCTTTCTTCTTACACTTTTAGAAGCCCTAGATTACAAAACGAAATGTCATTTATTAAATTTATTTTATTACACATATACTAATATAAAAACTCAACCTTTAAAAAAATGATACAAATTTTTAAAGTTTAAAATACAGATAATATATCAATATTAAATCCCGCCAATAATATTGAGGTTAGCTGTCAAAATTTTGACATATCGCACGCCGCCTGCCGGTAAAGCGCAGAAACAATATAAGTAAGGAGAGGACATAAGTAAGGTTTGGATTCACGCTGTGAGTGTCGCGGCGAACCGTGTACTTTATTTGTTTAAATCTGTGTCCTGTTATTTGTTCTTTAATATCGCTTCTGACGTCTCACTTAGGCTTGGTTTATTAAGCTCCTTTGCATTTGATTTATTAAAGAACATGATACCTATATTGGATTGTAATGGATATTGAATGACTTAAAGTATTTATTTTATGACATGTACACCTTGACTTCTTTCGAATTTAATGTATAAAAATATGTGTAACTTGTCTTGTATGAGCCGTTGGTTCAGTGGATTGAACAGATCGAACTGAAGATCGTGGGTTGGAATTTGGAATTTTATTGTAAAAAAATTGAGTTTATAATTTATTTCGTACTCGGTTAGTAAAATCCTTCATTGGGAAACTTGCACGTTATTTTGCTAAATAATCTCATTAAACTGCAGTGGAGCAATGAGGTATAAATAAGTTCTATTTTTAATTCCAACAGTGAGCCTTTGCCTAATTCTGGAACTGTTACGGAGTTTTTTTTAAATGTTCCATAACACTCTTTTCTTTACACTTCAAATAACTGGCTGTTATTGTATTTATTGGCAGTAAAGTATATGATATATTTTATAGTTAAAAAAATATGTATAATAAATTCTATCGAAACTTGGAAGAGTCGTAAAATTGCTTTTTCACTATTTTATAAATAATCTCTCAACAAAATCTTATTACCATAAAAGGTTAATTTATTAGTCATTAACTCACTCTATCAACTGATAACAATTAATAAACCGTAGTTTAATTTGATTAATTATATTATATATAGAAAAATTTATTCCAATAAATCGTTATTTACGCCTTTATAATGTATCAGTTGAATTTACGATTTGAATATTTAAAGTAGTATTCCATATGTATCTGATTCGCCTTATTTATTATCTTGTCTGTTATCTCTCGGATAAGCTAACAAGGAGTATGCTATAGTTAATTACTACAGCCAGTACTTTATGCGTTCAGATTGTGATGGTAATTAGGCCTTTTTAAGACCCGCCGTAAGTGGCGTTTTCGTCGATTTGTTAAAGATAAGACATATCAAAATTTATATTAAAAATCCGTTCGGAAATGTGTTTTTATTGTTGGGTCGCTACTGTTTTTTTTTTTGTTTCGATATTTAATTAATATAATTTATTTAATCTTTATTACAGTGTTTTATTTTTTTTATTTTAAAAAACACTTACAAGCGGTTTTAACATTATGCCACATTAATATTTTTAAGTGTAATTTCACTATTTGGTTTTGATGGGATTTGTTATTATTAATTTATAAATTACGTGCGTTAAAATGTTTAATATGGAAAGAAAGCAATCTTAAAAAACAAAATGAGTAGCAATCGTTCTGACTACAGCTATACATTTTTTATCTGTATTGAAACTCTTTATAGCAAGAAATTGCTTCCATTTCGATTCAAAAACGATTTAGTTCTAAATTTGAAAAATAATCTGTCATCGAAATGAATCGAATCATCATCATCGGACAATTTCGCCACCCGCAGCCAATCAAATGCTGCGATGAGATCAGATGTGCGTGTGGGGTGTAAGTGCATAAGCGGAAGCGTTTTATAGCAATAAAATGAAACATATAAATATTATATATAGTTATATCATCTATACATTGTTAAACTACTACTACTAGTTTATTTTCTAGATTTTTTTCTGATAATTTAGATTTTATTCGTTAGCAATAAAGTTTAGGTTACTATGTTAATGTTTGGGTGATGTATTATTAATGTAATGAAAACATACTTAATGGTAGTTTTATGTATTTCTATTACACACACGAACACAATAACACCATCAGAGACATACACGCGCATTTTACTACCATAATCTATTTTCATTAGTATTATTGTAATTCTTAGATTGTTTCATCTTATAACTTTGAATTAAAGTATGAGTGTGTTAAAGAAGAGTGACTTTCTGGCACGGGGGCTCATGGCACTCAAAGGAAGAAGTCAACCTTTGTGATGTTATTTTACTGTATTGTTTATTGATGAAATAAACATTTATTACTTATTATTAATGTGTTTTAAGTTAAAAAAGATTCATGGTTTAAAATTTTCTTGTAATTCGCAATCGCTTGTAAAACGCAACAAGCGCCATACAAGACCCTGAACGCCGCCCTGTAATTCCAATACTTACGAACATTACCCGGGATGGCGACTATTATAATGTATTATGGAATATTATTTTACGACTATAGCCCCAGTGCGAGCATTATGGGCGTTTTGAACGTCTAAAAATACCGTCGTGTATACGCACCTTATATGCGTAGTTTCGTATTGATTATCGATATCATATTGCTCTTATTGCTCCACCTGTCTATTCCAATTCATGCGATTGTGACATCTATGACACATAACAACAAGATCTGATTTCGCGTAATTAACATTTTAAGCTAGTTTCACACAAGCGTATAGAAGAATGTGTGATGGGCGATTGTTTGTATGATAAACGAACAGTTCGCGTTATGATGTGAACGTTTTAATGTATCTGTTAATGACTTCAATGTTTGAAGTGACGAGTTTAATCTTAAATAGGTTTTAAAAAACAAATATGAGTATTAAATTATAACCAAGATGTGTTCTCATTATCTTTACATGAGCTGACTATGACAGGGGTCTGTTAACGATTGTCGGAGGCTGTTAGTGTTAATGAATACTTTTTCATGTGCACTTAGCTTTATTTTATACAAGAACACATTAACTCTTAACATATAAATGGCATGAACCGACATCCTTATTATAATGAAGCGATTGGTTGGTCCAGAGGCATATGAGACCGTAGAATCGGTAAATTGTTCTAGGGCTTGCGAGCCCACCTGAGTAAGTACCATCACATATTACCGCGAAACAGCAATATTTACAATTGTTCCGGTTTGAATGGTGTGTAACCAGCCAGTGTTACATGCTCAAGTGTCTTAAACTATTAGTTTAGTATAACAGTCCCAAGGTTGGCAATAGCGTTACACCTTTCCCCAATATGAAGTGGGGAGGTATGAGGGAATTAGTATAGAGGAATCCCCACTAAACCAGCGGTACCCTCTCGGTCTTATTGGTGGGCGCAACAGGGTCGCATTCGTATGCTACCGTGGGGAAGTTTTGTAACGCCTGATATGAAGACTGATAAATATATAAAACAGAGGTGATAACTTACTATCATTTGGCCTATTTGACATTACACTCAATTATAAGGCATCAAATAAAAAAAATGATCATTCTGCAATACAAACTCCATGTTAGGTCAATATGAAATTATTGAGTGTCTATCAAATATTTCTCAGCAGTAACCCGGAGTCTGAAAGTTTGAAAATTCCCGTGACTAATGGCATTTCGAGTAGGAATCTCTGATCGTCTATGTTTTATAGTCTAGTCGGATTTTGAGAGTAAGGCTGGAAAGTTTGTTTCTGGGTTTTTGCACACATGTGCGAACTCTAATACATCCTGTGTAACTCGCCAGTCCCTTGAGGTGGGCTGCCGTGGTCTAGGGTCAGGAGTACACCATAAAAAAATAAACACAAGTAATTTCAATTATAAAACGGAAATTGGTTAGTTTATAAAAGTGAAGCTTCTGAAACAGATGTTTTGTATTTAAAAAATATTCCTTAATATTAAATATATGTAGTTCCAATTATACATTCAGTACCATTTATCAGTTGATCACGGCGATATAAATTACAAATGATAAATGATTTAAGTAATTATATAGAAACTGTATCAATAATGACCTCATGTAATTTAATAAGATAATTGAAAATAAAATTGTTAATTTTTTTTTTATAGTAATGACTTGGCAAAGATGTTCATATTAATGCACCGTTACACATAGATACTCAAAATGTTTTCGCATAGAAATAAAATAGGTACTTATAATCAAATATTTAATTTTGATTTTCGAAATATTATTTCTCGTTTTATTACAAGTTCGTAACATAAAATGTTAAAATAACAAAATTTCTAGCGAACTCTCGCGATCTTTGGCCGACACATTAACACCATAATATTCTTTACAATAATACCGAAAAATACTGGGAAATGTCGCCATATGTTCGTGTGAAAATACTTATTACCGTTATTGTACGGTAAGCCACAGCACTATTAATCCGTTTAAGATTGTTTCGAACGTATTATCATTGCAATAAAGTTTGTTTTCGTTTGTATTTATCCGTAGTTAAGCGTGAGTCAGACTAGTAACGACTGCCCATTTCGTACTACGTGTCATTATTACTACAATTATTGCATACGTTATGTGATTACTTATGATTGGTGTGAATTTATCGGTTTATATTCAATGCTGTTGGGTTAACGGATGGGATTTGTAGGTATGAGAACGTGGTAACGTTAGAACGTAGTGATATAAAGAACTGGCCTTTGAGAAATATTTATACGGTACCGAAATTTTTTCGTTCAGTATTTTCGATTATTTTGTCTTCAAAATTGGACAAAACTAGTCTTAATTTTAAAGGGTCTTTTATAGCTGGTTTTCTTTGTTAGTACTCAGACTCACAGTGTTTGCCTTGTTAGTGGCTGGTTTATAAGACCTCATTTGTGATTCCATCGGATTTTGAGAATGAGAGAATAAAACTACGTATAAACACAGTGTAGACTAGTGTATACGTAGTGTTTACGTACGTACGTACACTAAAATATAGCGAAAGCTGCGGTAGCCATAATCGGTCAGTAGGGCAACACTTCTTAAACATTAAGATATTCTTATATAGTTTATATAGTGTTGCAATCCCTCATCACAGATAAAAGCTACTGTAACACAGAGTATGGCATGAATACATTATAAAGAAAAATATACACTCCCTTATAATTTAAGGAGATCTTACACTTCCTTATTCGATGCTTAAAGTGCCAAGCCTCGACGTACTTGTTAAATAAAAAAAAAAAAAAAAAACGATCAACGTAAGAACAATGTACTTAAAATTTTTAAAAATATACAGAAATTAACTCAATCCAGTGTATACTCGCGTTCAAAACTCAATGAACATGTTAAAATGTACAATCGAGTCCATTGGCATGCTGACTGCTAAGCCTAGGTGTGAAAGGTTATGCGCGCAGCGGATTATGAGAATTGTATCTATGATTTTACACTACAAAGGAAACTTGTTAGGTGGGTTAGAAATAATGAGGATCGGTCGATGAATTTATTTGCTTCATTTTGTCTGTTAATAATATTTGAATATCGAACAAATGCAAAATCAATGGACAATATTGTTCGATACTAAATGATAAATAAGTTTCTGTTATATTAAAGTATAATCCTAAGAATAAATTTGATACATTTAATGAACATTGTACATACATGTATAAAAAGTTTACTGCTACAACTATTTTTATCATTGATCAAATTATATCTAAAAATCTTATTTTGTTTTACATATTCAAAATTTACCACTGATGACTTTAGAGCCAGGCCCGTCTTAATCCAGGGTTTACAAAATATTTGTGGGATGTGCGTTGTCGGGCGCCGTATCGAAGATGGTCAAATCTTGGACCATTTGGTGAGGTGCCCCAACAGGTCTTACAAAAACATTTTTAGGGGAAGGAGGATAGCTAGTCATTGCTTTCACTAGAGTGTTTCTTGTGCATAAAATAAGCTTGTTTATGGTTTGTTTGTTTGGCATGTGATATATACAAAAAACTTTGGCAAAAGTTTTTCATATATTAGTTATGGTAAGTTCTATACTATTACAGATCAGCTATTTAATCCGATATTATTTGTTATTGCAAAATTTTAGGAAGCAGTCATTGCACTTCCTTACTCTGCATCTACAAATCCGTTCCATTCATTCCTATTAACATACTATGACTATTAAATTTCAAAGCAAGTTTATCGCTTTTGAGATTCGATATTATTTTCGTAATTAGTGCCACAATTAATTGCTGAATAATGTTTATGTATCTAAAATACAATTAACCCTCAACAATTATTATTAACACATAAAAATTAATACATTTTTTATTCCAAGTCATTAAACAACACCGTGTTTTAATAACAAACATGGCGCGTATGAATTTGCCATCATATTACATTGGTGATATAAAATTATTGATGGACGGTCACTGAATAAATGCATAGCATGTCATAACTGCCATTCTCCAAAGCAATGAAAGTTTATAGTCCGATTATCTTTACTATATACAATTTATTAATACTTTAATGACGCCACTTAACGAAATGTCTATCATAATTATCATTCGTTTTATTTTGGTTTTGCTTCTAGGAATGTTGTCGTCTACGAGTAAAAACTGAAATGAAGAGTTCCTTTTTTTTAATGTTAGTTATTTAATTTAGTCGATGGTCTATATTGTATGTGCCATGTATAAATAAAGTTGAAAAATGTATGTTCTATTTTCATTATTGTTAACTAGAATATAAAATGTTGAATAAAAAATATTGTTTAATTAATATACTAATGGAATATCTTTATAGTCTCGTCGTGTGTTGCGTCTATAATCTTACGTATAGTTATTGTTTTTTCCATACTAATAAGCGGTTGGTGCGGTCATTGATAGAAAATTATTGATTGCGGCGCAGGCGCAGATCGAATGGCAACCCGAGCGATAATGTTGCCCAATGCTTTGTTTCTGATCAAGGATTTAGCGCCATATTGTGATTGCTTCAACTATTATACGCTTGTTTGAATTTCGTAACAAGAATAAACTACACTTAGACCTACTGTAAGTAAATAAATGTAATTTGTTACTATTTTTTTAAACAGTCCATATAGTGTATTTAAATATTTTTAACTTTTTAATGATTCTTTTGTAACATATTATTTAAAAAAAACAAGCTTATCTTATGATACAACTCCTTATGATTCCTCAAGGATCTAGATTTTTGACAACATATATATACGAAATAAAGATTTCGTCTTAAAACTTTGACACCGATATTTTGATATCATTTAATATTAATTATTAAAGCGTTATATCACTACAGTACTGTAGAATACTATTAAGATTTTGAAGAAATTCCTGGTATCAACACTAAACCACTCGCAAATGGCGCAAATTGTGGTATTCACTGACCATATCTGCATGTCTGGCCACTTACAACTCAAATGCATTTTAAACTGGTGTAAATCCTTATTTAATAAGATTGCTCCATGGTCAACCACATCTTGATATTACAGTCTATATTACGATGACAATAAAAAATCAAAACCAAAATTGTTTTGCGGTAGAATCATTTTCAGACTTCAAAAGGATTAGCCAATATGAATGTATAATAAAATAGATTAGAGGTACTACAACTTATTACGACACGACGTTCTCCCATTTTTACAAAATAAAGATTTTTGGGTAGTTACATACTAACGGCAACGATGAAAAAAAATCTAATCTAAAAATAAGCTAACATCGTTATACCGAGAAAAATGGTGAAGAAAATCAGTAGATCCTCTTTTTTTAAAAGTAAAAACATACAAAGTCATGTCAATTAAATACTATTATAGAATTTTATAATACTTCATCCCTGGAAGTCAATAAGTATTAGTTTCTCGATTTAATTTTAACAAGTATAAACAAATACAAATGCGGTACTTGCTCAGATTTGAATATAGAATCTTCAAGAAAACATTATGCAAGAAGTTTTTACCAAAGAGGTTTCATACATGGTATGAATACCTCGTAAAGCCACCACTCCATCACGGAAAGGTTCAGCTCGGCTAACAAGGTGTCAGGTATCTATGTTTATCTTAGCTTATCTGCTGTTAAGATAATTCGCTAATTGCTTTCCTCTGTAATCATATACAACACGAGTGTCGCATTGTTTGCTTTATTAACGAGTGAATATTTAGTCGGGATTGTTTTCGCTTCGACGTCTTCGGTTACTGTGGAAGTCTAGGATATATTATATATATATGTGGAAATAGTTTATATATTTCTAAGTATATTATGTATTTGATAATGACTGGCCACTTGTAATGTCCGAAACGTTTGTCAGTTTTTTATTCTGTCTGTCACTAAGATTGATATCACTTTGAGAGAAATAATAAAGTTAATATGAATTAAAAAACCGTGTTGTGCATTAAATCAAGCTATATCCCACATATATGTACATTACTTATGTTATATATTGTTTGAAGTAAATAAATTTCATCAATCAATAAACAATGAATTTATATATGCATCTGTTCATAACAATTATTGTTTGAGTTTTTTATTTAAATCTGCCTATGAGTATACATTACTAGATACTCATCCCAAACCGGGTTACAATAAGGGGTATATAGGAACTGTATTTGTCAAATTATATTATATACAAGTGAGTTAAATAAAATATATAACATAGAAGCTGGAATGTGATGGTGATTATGTCTATCTGACTTGTTGAGACGCCATTTGTCTATGGATACTAACTAATTACGCAAATGTGTGATCGAACCCAGGCACTCTCATAATCGTGTGAACCGGACTCAACTCCGAATCGATGTATAAATATGACCGATTGCTTTATTTGTGTTACACACAAAGGAAAGCACGGGACTGTTGTCTTAAGGGATGTTACTTAGATTCTCTCGCTAGACAGAAAGGTCAATAACTTTTATTACTCCGATCTGGGACTTGAACCCAGGACGTCATACTCGCGGCCTTATAAGCTACTGAACCAACGAATCTGTCAAAAGTTTATATTATAAAGTTATATAATAAATATAACCTTGAAAGAAAACAAATAACTTCATTATACTCTTAATAATTTTTTTATCCAACGTAACTTACAATACTTCTCGGAATTTTAATAAAACCTTAAATAACACAACCAAAGCAGGCAGTGCGTTGAAGATTTGAAATAAGAACTTGCTGGCGGGTGGCGCCCTCTCCGACAAATTACTGTAATATCCTATCTGTATGCGCGACGCGAACGCTCCCGATATTAGAACGTGCCTGCATCCCTATAGACGCACAATATTGTATTCAAATATGATCCTTATCGCTAATAAAATAGGAGCTACAAGTAGTTAAAAGAGCAGATTGCAAACTTTTTACACAGCCGAATCAACGTAAATAAGTAAAATTTATAAATTTGCAATGATAAAAAAATATTGATCGTTTTGTAATGATTATTTTCCAATGAAATTTATTAAATAATCACTGATTATCTTTTATAAAAACGATTAGATGAATTATCAAAACCGACTTCCCAATGTAATGTCTTAATTTTCAAATTTTGTACATAAACTAGTGGTCGCCCGCAGCTTTACAAACATTTTAAAAGTGGGTACTCAAGAGTTAGAAATAAAAACTCTTGGTTCAAGTTTGCCTCATAGCATTAATCAAATTGGGTTTAGTGTTGCCGTGAAAGAACAACAGAAAGATAGACAGCTTTTAAAATGTCTTGAATGGCTGTAGTACTAAGCGCAAAAAAAAAAAAACAAAAAAAATCGAGTATATGTAGTATGCTATGTATGGTAATGCTAATTACAAAAATATAAACAAAACTTTTATTTATTCGATGATCTCATGAGAAGTTCAATATTTGTGTATGAGTATTTTTTTATTAGAAAAGCAGATAGATTGTTTATACATTATTGTTTGGTAATGTAGGTCACTTAATGGTAAGTAATATCTTCCGCCCTAAGATATTAACACAGTAATATCTAAGAAATAATCATCTCTGTCTACTGTTTAGCCTTCGTAAAGATAGAATTGAATTATTAAATTGAAATTCATAGAATCTGTCTTTGTTTTTAAAATTCTAGAAATATGTATGTTTTTTCTTAAAATATAGTTACTAGGTGGTTTTCTGTTTTATTTACTGTTAACTATTTAATAATAACAATATGATACTATTTATTGCAATCATTATATTATTTATATATACATATTTTGAACCTGACCAAACTTACCAAAACTTATGATATTTATAAACGACTGTGATCGTTTCTAACTTATGAACTACTAAAAAAAGATAAGCTCATTATAGGTGAACATCGTGTGCAATGAAGATTTGAATAAGTTAATTGATACCGAAAAAGTATACATCAACGCAAACTTAATGATACTAATACAATATTATAATTATACAAAAAATATATAATAATTAGCTATGATACATATATAAATAATAATAGGTTGTTTATAAATTGATTGGTGATTGGCGGTAAAATAATTGCCCACTACAACCTTTTTTGGAAATAGCATATATTATAAAATAAAAAATGTATAAATTACAATAACGCATAGCATTATTAGTCGTTAAATACCTATTTAGAAGAATATTTACAATTTAGCTCCATATTAGAATTAAACTGCAAATGTTATAAATTGAGCAATTAAATTATAACATTCCGATTCTTAATAGAATCTAAATTTCGAACTGACTTTAAGTTCATTTAATATATTTTTTTAAAAAAATAATTTTATAAATTTGATTGATTTATAAACCATGTTTTTTTTTTAATAAAATTAATAGTTTTCGAAACGTTTAAAACATCAAAAAGAACATAATAGTTTTTTAAAAAGAAAATTTGCAAAAATAGAAGGCCTGGTTTAAAAACAAGGGGTACCAATATAAATTGAGGTATGTATAAATAGCACCAATATCGCGCACATGCTAACACACTGTAGAAAATTTTAATAAAACAACATCGAATAGGGCGTAAATTCCCGAAATGAAATATGTCGAACAATAATAATCTTCGCCAGCGTTGATGTTATCATAAAATGGCAATTCCTACATATTGCGTAGCCACAATGGCGCTGGATTTTAAATATTTTTGAGTTGCAATTGGGGTGATTTTTTAAGGTTATAGGTTAAAAAGAGTCAACTAGTATTATGCATTTAAAATTAAAATATCTAATATTCATTTAAATAAATAATGAACATCTGCTAGCCCCCTGGTACTGCAGTCCATGGGCGGTGGTAGTCACTTTCCATCAGGTGAGCCTCCTGCTCGTTTGCCAACTATCACATAAAATAAAATATAGCCAGTGCGAAATATATATATATTTTATGTGATAGGTCGCAAATAAACAGAATTCAAATTGAAAGAATTGTTACGGTGAAGATTACAGAATCACAGCCGTACCGTTTAATCTCCATCGTGTCTTCTACATAGCGCTTGACATTGGCGACATAATATTTGCTCAAATCCGATTCAAAACAAATAAAAGCTTAAAAAGAAGATATAAGTAAAACGTGCTTAGTCATGATAAGTTAATTATTTAAAATATTTGAGACGATCGTTATGTAACGTTTCTGACGCAAACATGTTTCACTTCTTCATACAACTGACTGGACTTTGGTGCACTACAGTTAACTATATCATCTATAAATACATATAATAAAATTGGAGTTTCTGTATGTAATATTAAATTCTCTTTTTTACTCAATGCATATGATTGTATACACGGTACATATACCAAATTAACATTTATTACAATTTTTGTCTGTCTGTTTGTTCCGGCTAATCTCTAGAGTGACTGGACCGATTTTGACGGGACTTTCATTGAAAGATAACTGATATAATAAGGAATAACTTAGGCTACAATATTTTTTTTTGTTGTTAAAATCAAACGCGTACAAGATCGCGGGTAACAGCTAGTATGTTATAAAATGCGCTTTAGCTTACTGTATTATAGATAATAAAATGCCTTCTGTTTTTGTACAAACAATTCAAAATAATAATGTATTCATATATAAATACATTTTGAAAGTGAAAATTGAAAAGAATATATTTATATAAACTACTAATGTCATGAATTTAAACGTAGAACACGAACATTCAAAGTTCGAACGTCATAAAACGTAATCGAATTTAGTTTAGAAACGGCGCGGCGTTCGACGCGTTCTCCGCTATTGTCAACACCCGCGACCTGTCATTTTGCATTTTATTTCCGTATTTTAACGCTTCCGAACGTTTTGTTGACATGCTAATGTTGCCATCAATTTTAACTTGAACATTCAATATTTTTTTGGAAATTATTCAGTGGAGCAACATATTTTTCAATGTGCTTTTAACTTTTATTTTCAAGTCCACAGATTTATAATCGGAAAAGGTCGTATTAAGCTTAGTTCAAAGCAGTTGTTATATTAGTCCTTTTTTATTTTAGCTAAAATTCTGTTTATATTATTGAATGGATGAAAACAATAACGCAATTGTTTTGAAGTCTTTAGTGTGTTACCAACTAAAATATCAAATTTACATTTGTCAAAGTTTCTTTGAACTTGTATGATTAGAAGTTTCAAACGAGCGAAGTTGTCGTCATAAAACACACGTGACATGCTTTGCCCCAGCACTATGATATAGTTGTGTTCGTAGGAGACTTAATGACGAAAACAAGGGAGGGATGATCGAAATATTTAACATAAAGTAACAGCCTGTAAATTTCCCACTGCTGGGCTAATGGTCTCTTCTCCCATTAAGGAGAGAGCTTGGAAATTATTCCACCACGCTGTTCCAATGCGGGTTGTTTCACTTAACATAGTGAATTTAAAATATTTAAATTAATTTTTTTAAAATTAGGATCATCTGTCAAAGGACTATTCCAAACAGTAACTACAAATATAAAATGATATCAAAATATTACTGTGTAATATTATGGGAATAAGTCATGTGAATAATCTTACAAAAAATTACTCCATTTTATTTAATGTAGTCCACTTTTAAAGTTTTTATATAACAATTATGTATTGTATAATCGTTCGTCATATCACAAGCCGCTATAACAGCCATTTCGCTAAGTAAGGATGTGTGTGATTGTAATTTTATGCGCAAACGCGTGCTGAGAGCGCCGAATGCGTTCCAAATTAGAAAATTTAAATTCAAAACGCGATGACGTTGCTGCATCCGACTGGGAACATAAACGTCACAGATTCCGTAATTAACTTAACAGTTTTGTGTTTTCGCGGAATTTATTCGTTATTATATAATTTAAATTAATAACAAAAATTATTATAACCTGCTTCTATTTATTTTTTATAAACAAGATGTATGATTATTCAAAAAAAGGACAATAAAAAATCTATTCTTTTTTTAAATTTTACAATAAACAACATTTAGAAAATAAATGATAAAATGTAGTTATTTATGGTAAAGGCGCATTGAAATTGTAATAAGAACATTAAAGAGTAACCCAGTTAAATCTATTCATAACATTGAACTTAAGACAATCATTCTAAATGTTTAGGCTTAGCTTCTCGTGAAAGGCTGGTTAGCATTTGAACAGAACTTACTCTTATCGGCTTTGAAACCTACCAACAACCTTTATTCGACGTTGAAAGGAAATCCTGAGCAGCTATTATTTGTTACTATATATTTATTTTAAATATGTAAATATTATATATTTGCACGTTATTATAGAATATTATTTATGACATAAATATTTGATTTTCATACAAATAAAAGCACATTACGAATATAAAAATTTAATATTTGTACGTACCAACTTTCAAAATATTTGTTTTACCTTATTAATAAATTATAAAGAAAAAAAATTAAGGCCAGTCTTTCAGTAAGAAACCAATTTAAAACTTAATACTGAATTCGACCATAAATTGAATTAAAAAAAACCTTACTGCTCGACGTGCGATATTTAATACAGTAATTATGATAATACAATGGAACCAAATAGCATAAATACATAATTGAATTTTTTGATAGTTCCTGATCGAATTCGACGCATCATTATACTTTTTTTTTTCATTTACAGAATAATTCAACAAGTCCAAATGAAATTAATTATAAATAAAAATAAGTTGCTCTGTTTGTTACGCTTTGAAATGACGACCTCCATGGTCGAGTGGTGTGTACACCGGTTTTCATGGGTACGCCACTCTGAGGTCCCGGGTTGTAGATTACCATTAGTTTTCTATGTTGTCTTGGGTCTGGGTGTTTGTGGTTCCGTCGTTACTTCTGATTTTCATAACACAAGTGCTTCAGCTACTTACATTGGGATCAGAGTAATGTATATGATAATGTATAAAAAAAAAAATTCTTTAGTCGGTCATCATGAATTTTTGCATAAATGTTTTCAGGGGTACAGAAAAAGACAAGGTATCTAAAATCCTCCCCCCCCCTCCCACTGAATACTAGACCATACGTTTTATTTAATATAAAGACTTCTTTGTTGTATTAGTTATTTCTAATAATTATTTTATGTACTATGCCAATAACATTTAAAACTAACTTGCTATTCAAACGTGTTTTTAAAAATTGAAATGTTGTTTTTTTTCATTATAAATCCAAAAAAGTTTTATCTATTTTTAAAACTACATCCCGATTTATAAGTAAGGAAATGTCTTAACTAAGTCTAAATAACTTTTGAACAGGTATGAAGAAAATCGAAATCAGAACTCGACCTCACTGTCAGAATGTGATACGCGATATTGACCTTAGTAATTATAAGATTAAAGGATAAACATATCAAGATATATCACCGTGGTTGTCAACAATTCACGAGTGAGATCCTAAGTGAATTCTTACAGAATCGCACTGCAGATCACTAGTCAGCAATAAAAGTCATATAATAATATATCACTCGGCATCTTGACCGGTACTGGCCCTACATACGCGAAGCGCGGTAATGCGTTTAGTTATTAATAATGTAGCCACGCTGTAGCCAGGACTGAGTTCTGAATTATTCATTTACGGCCCGGGAGGTCGTAGACTTCGAAAATGGCCTAGGTCACGGATCTAAAGATAAGGCTTATTGGAAGTGGTTGTTTTAATGAACGCCTGTTTTTATACTGTGAATAATATTATCATTATTAATAAATTCGGTTCAGGAATAATTTATAGGTTATCATATTTAATTGAAGGTGACGGTATGATATTATTAATCATTGGTGTCTTCTCCTTGTAATTATTATAGGTATCATAGAAATCATTTATTATGCAAACTATTACCTCAGATCTTTGTTGTATTTCGATTGGACGACGTCAATATTTGTAGCTGATAACAAAGTTTTAGACTCTGTTTGAATTACTTAAAATGTTAACAAAATTGTACGTAATTCATTTTATAATAAAACAAGATAAATAAAATTTTAACAAAAAGAAAAACCGACTTCAAACAAAACACTATTTTAAAACAAATAAAAATGCACTAAAAAGTAATAAAAATAATTGCATATTTAACATATTTTTGAGAGTCCTCCTAGGTAAAATGAAATGAAAAATATTAGACTACTTAAAAGTCGATTTACGATTGTATAATGTAGTTATAGTTATTTAGTTATTGTTATATTTGGAGCAGGTGTAAAGAATCATCAAAATTGGTTAACGTGATTTTGAGTTATTCACCTATTTGTCGCGCATATACATAATGCAAATTTAAGACTTATGTCGTTTTCATACGGATACCATCATCGGAAAAAAATAAAAAAAAAATGGGACCCCACGGGAAGCACTACCTTTCAAACAAAAAAAAAATTATCAAAATCGGTCCACCCAGTAAAAAGTTATGAGGTAACAAACATAAAAAAAAAAAAAAAAATACAGACGAATTGATAACCTCCTCCTTTTTGAAGTCGGTTGAAAAGAAAGAAAACATCTCAGTTTAATAATAATTTGTTTCGAGTATACTATTTATTAGTCATATTATATTCTGAGATTTTATTAGTATATTCAAAATATTAGTGCTCTTTCAAGTATCTGTATAGTTCTTATACTAATTTGTCGATCGGTTAAGCGCTATAGAAGTTAGTGTTGCGAATTAATAGGCACTTATTCTTCAAACTTATAACGCAATGTTTCCGATTCTATTCCCATCTAACTTCGACTGCTCTTCACAAAAAATAATCAGAGTTTTATTCGTATTTTCGAATTGACTTTTATCTTTACTAATATTATAAATGTGAAAGCATCTCTGTCTGTCTGTCGCTCTTTCACTACCAAACCACTGAACCGAATTTGATGATATTTGGTGTGAAGAAAATTTGAGCTCAAAGGAAGGGCATAGGCTCCTTTTTTTGAAGCTGTGGATAACAACTAGTTTATGATATAGATGTACAATTTAAGACGACGACGAAATCGCAACAGTAGGTATCGTTGTCTTTGTAGAATAGTTTAGATTCGATTGGGATAAACTGTCTATTTGACAGTAGAATTGGTGCCATGGATGGTAGAAAAAAAAGATATGTCAACTTTCATGAATAACCGTGTAGTCTTTCCTCAAACTGATACACCGATGTCCTATTTTATTTATACTACAATTGCATTTGTCATTTCCAGTTAATAATATCCGTGTCAGGTGCAAACGGAATTGTCGTAGTTATCTTTAAGTTAGAATACAGAATATTATTTCAATATCTCCATTATCGCTCATCTCATGCCTTATTGAGTTTGCTTTTTTAATTCAACACTCAAGTCTTATGATATATCAGCGCTCGGGCGCCTAGTTTTTCACTCCTTATTTACTTAGGTTGTATATTTAGACGCACTTATAGCTACGGTTTTGCGTATTCATGAAAATTTAATCAGATTCACTTATTCTAAGCTTATGAAACAGTATATGGGTTAAAAAAATTGTGAGTGATCTTGACCAAAAATAGTACATATTGATCGTACAGGCGTATATCATTCCTTATCGCCATTGCATCGGTATAAAAGTAACAAATCGTTGGTTTAGTAGCAAGTTTTTACGAAGATCAATAGGGCTGTGGTACAAATCCGAGGCTGAGTAAATAATAGTGATCGGTCTCTGTTTTAAAGTAATCCTGTGTTTCTTTTAATGGTATCGTTATAGTTAACATTATAGGTTATATTTATCGTTCTAGGTATATTTTGTGTTTGTGTACCTACACACTATTTTTACTCAAACTCAAATTCCTTTGTTCGATATAAGACGCGTAACACTTATTTATTTCTAGTTAAATTAAATATTACCACCAGTTTTAAAAATAAATTAACCTGTCCTAAAAGGAACCGAAAACGAAAGAAAATCAGAGGGCCTTTTCTGTCAATTTAATTATTTACATAGATAAAATATAATTTTTCACCGAAATATTTGCTTCGCTGTTCACAGTGGCAGAAATGGGTTAGGACATTGAGTTGAGCTGAGTTGAGTTGAAAGTAAACTGTCAGTCTTACAGTGTGTTTTTTCCAAAAGATATTTATTATCAGATAGTATCTATGCTGTACATTATTTTCAATGAGAATTTGTGTCACTTTATGTAATCGAATATTCTTATATGTACGTATAACATACGAATAATACTATAGCAAGCTTTTGTGTGTTTAACGAATATTACTAGACATAAATTATTTTTGAAAGTGTTATTAAAATTAATCTCTATTGTAACAACATTTATATACCAAAGAAAGTATTCAATTTTTAATTTTACTCACATAATAATATTATAAGGAATTAGTGTGTATGTAGTTTGTAGGTGTTAGTGATAATGATAAATGGTTTGTTAGTAACAATTATTATCCAAAATTCGCTAGTAGAACGTTACTGCGACTTATTCCAGAGCGCTATAGGGTATAAAATATATTTATGACACATAATTTTGACAACCTCTGCGGTCGAGTGGTGTGTACACCGGTTTTCATGGGTACGCCACTCAGAGGTCCCGGGTTCGATTCCCTGGCCGAGTCAATGTAGAAGGTTTATTAGTTTTCTATGTCGTCTTGGGTCTGGGTGTTTGTGGTACCTTCGTTACTTCTGATTTTCCATAACACAAGTGCTTTAGCTACTTACATTGGGATGTATGTGATGTTGTCCAATATTTATTTATTTATTATTTATTTTCTTTATTTATAAATTTCACCGGGACAACGCCGGGGCACGTACTAGTATATAATGACGATTTATTTTAATAATGATTATTATTTTTGCAGGTATCGAGACGAGGCGCTGTGTTGGTCGGACAGGTAACATCAAGTTATTGTTTGCTTATTATTAAGTCCAACATACTAATTAAACTACGACTTCTAATGTAGTCTAATATTTACATCGCAAATAAACCCCATATGTGTATAACGAATACAAATGAAAGATAAAGTTACACAAATTGCACGGACTACATGAAAACATTCTAATATAATTACTAGAAAACTATACTAAATTATTACTATGTCACTGGTTTATTTAATCGAACACTAAATAAATCACAAAGACAATATATATATTGCATAATATTTTTCTTACAAATACAATAAAAAAAAATCATTTACTTATTTAATATATGCATAGAAGACATTTTTAATTATGTTTATTTTTAATAATTAAGCAAACAAAAGCGAAGGCCACATAATACAAATTCAAACGGCCAGCAGAATAAACAGCGCTGACCACTCTAATATTTTAATCTCGGAGCGGACAAATATTTGTGTACCGCACTAATCCGACGGATTTCGTATTAGAATTTGATTTAGGGAAGTACAAATAGAAACTATGTATGTATACCCCGGATATCGTCGACATGGTATATTTGTTAACCAAATTATAGATTAAAGAAGTGACAGACAAATCTATAGATAATATAATCTATTCTGGCTATAATATTACTTTTTTATGACATATAGTGGATGTGGAAATAGGCTACCTTGTAAGGATGGTAAGTGGTCACTAACGCCCATAGCCTGTAAGTAGACATTAAAGTAAAGTAACAGCATGTACAATTCCCACTGCTGAAATAAGGCTTCCTCTTCCATTAAGGAGAGGGCTTGGAACTTATTCCACCACACTGTTCTAATGCGGGTTGGTAGAATGCACATGTGGCAGAATTTCGATGAAATTAGACACATGCAGGTTTCCTCACGATGTTTTCCTTCACGCGCGCGCGTGCAAGATGCGCGCGTTCTAACCACTGGGCTACCTCAGCTCACTGGGCCATCTCAGCTCAAGTAGACATTGCCACAACACAACCTTTGGAACTAAGATGTTATACCCCTTGCGCCTGTCACACTCACTTTCCAAAACAGAAAACAGCAACACTTTGTATTGTTGTTGGGTGGTACTGTAGAATATCTGATGAGTGGTTGGTACCTAACCAGAAGGGATTGCACGAACCCCTTCTGAAAAAGTATATTTTGTAAAGCTATTTGTATATTGAACTTATATAGAGTCGTTTTGATTTCAAACTCGGTGACAAACGAAAATAAAACTGACGGAAAAAAAAGCTAAATAATTTGAATACATTGCAATTCTACTATATGGGGATTGATTAAACATACTTCTTAATGGTTATAATTTTAATATTATATTGACTGTAAATAACTTCGAGAAAATTGTATTGTTTATAATTTATCTCCAAAGCGTTACAATTTAACCGTCTTATACTGACCGTGATATAAAAGACACATGGTATACGGAAATGAGTCAATACATCCATCACAGATATTAAGGTCCACATCATAAAGCGGAATGGTCACAATCATGCGGTTTCAATTGGATATCGACATCCCCTTTCAAGGGGCGGTCAGAAATGGCTTATTTTGTGGCTTGGAAAACAATGGGAATATTTGCTAGGGCTGCCACTTTGTTTGATGCAAGTTTTAACGACTACTTAAGTTTAAAAAAGTGAGTAATATTTTTTAAACGGTTCACAGCTTAATCTTTCCGCTTGAGGTTTGAGTCTTAAGACCTTCTTCTATAACGTTGCTTCATTGTACGTTGTTGATTGGGAAGATTTCCATTTGACATATATGCAACCTGTACGATGTTTTATATGAAAAGTATGAGATAGATTGTAAACACAAATTATGCACATAATAATTAACTGATGTTGAAACTGCCTTTCTGAGATTCGGTTAAGATTAACGCGTTTCATTTACTCGGTCGTTTCGGCTGAAGAAGCCTCTTTCTACCAATTTATCAAAAAGATTATTCTTTTTTATTCATTATCATTTTTATTTTTTATTCACTGATGTTAAACATATCATGACAATAATAATCAAAATATCACCCACATTTTCAAGAGATTAAAGAAGAGATACTATCTGAGTATGTTTCTAAGATAAAACAATTTTCGTCAACCCTAAAACAATGGGTCAAACCGGTCACCGCAGTTTAAGTTAGGGTTAGGGAGTTATGTATCGGGTACCGCGGCCGGCAATTACGGCGGATTTGGGCCGCCTGGGCCATAATGACCGCGTGTCGCCGCAACGGGTTGAAATTGTTGTTTAATTGCCTTTATCACTTGTATGGCGGAAGTAAGAAAACTTTACATACGTCTTTGGATCTTTCTTTCATTATTATTACATTCTAAATTCCATTAGTTATTATTATAGATATAGAGATCATATAAATGATACGAATGAATTTTTTGATTTAATTAGTTTTTTTTTTATATTTCAAGGTCTTATTTATTAAATTACACTTTTGCACTCAATATAGCTTGAGAGAAAATAATAAGAATAAAATTATAAAACAATTGGAAGTTTTCTAATCTTAATTGACAAACTATTGATTTGAGTTGTTTGAGGGTATTTCTGGACAGTATAGCTTTCTACTAAATTTTTTTACTCCTCGACAAATAAAACAAATATTATTTCGAATTGAAGAAAATGTAATAATTTTAATAATTTCCTTATTAAAATACTAAACGCTCATTAGTCATCTATTACGTCATCTCCTACTAATTAAAACTCACATTCACATTTACATACATACATATTTTGCAAATTTTCCAAACGATGTTTTCCTAACACAAGTTACCTGGCCAAGCCATCATCCGAAATAAATAATATATTGTTTTTCAATATATTTCGTCGCATCCCGTTGTTGAATCGACTGGATGCACCAAAGAGGTTTTTTGGACCGTAAGTTTTCCATTGATTCGGTCAATGCGGGCTCAGTACATTCGGGTGGTCTATACACTTGTCAGCATTCTTTTCCAGACAAAAAAATATTTGAAGCTGTTAAAATGAAATACTCTGTAATTACAATAGGCGGTTCAGAACAAACGGAATAACTTAATTGATCGACCTAATGTGGTTTTATTTGCATAACGACCGATGGCGTGGGAATGATAAATGTACGGAGACATACATTTAGGGACAAGTTACTTAGATTCACGTGCGGCTGATTTAATCCCTATCTCGTAAGTCCTAAGGTTTAAATTACAGTGATTTGTGAAATGTTTATCTTTGTGCAATGGTATTTACTTTTTGCTGTCGAATGCATTTTTCTCGAAGTGAAAATATGTCGTGTGTCATGTTTTATTGTTTGTCTTTTGACACAACCGTTTATTATTTATGCTTCCTTGTACTAAACGCACTTTTATATTTTTTACATGCATTGATATTTTGTGAAATTGCTAAAAATAATATCCTTAACATACTTACATTAACTTTTTATATTTAGGTTCCTCATATTTATTAAATTATGTAAATATATAGGAACTCTATACACAATATTTTTGGAACGTTTTTGTTTTTTAATTTATTGTAATGTATATGTATTTTAAAATAACCTTTAACACCAAATTCTAAACCCATATAGTGGTTATCGTTATTGTTTTTATATCTAGTTAGACATTAAACGCTGGGAACGCATCGAAAGATAGATTAGAGACCAACAGTTGGTCACAAGTACATACACATTATGAAACAAAGTAGTACGACTTATGGTGGTAGTTTGGTTCGATTAGTTGATTTGTAAAGCACACTAACTTGATATATCTGACGACCTCCGTGGTCGAGCGGTGTGTACACAGGTATTCATGGGTAAGCCACTCCGATGTCTTGGGTTTGATTTCCGGCCGAGTCGATGTAGATTATCGTTAGTTTTCTATGTTGTCTTGGGTCTGGGTGTTTGTGGTACCGTCGTTACTTCTGATTTTTCATAACACAAGTGCTTAAGCTACTTACATTGGGATCAGAGTAATATATGTGATGTTATCTCATATAAATATGTATGTAAGAGCTGTATATTCTACAAAAATTTTTAGTAGTTTATATGTATATTAACCTTAATATCTTAAACATAATAGCGCTTTATGGCATCGCACATACAAAATGCGAGACCTATTAAATATTCCGAAACGATTATTATACAGATATACCGGAAAAAATAAATATAATTGGGTTAAATATATCTTCACAATTATGAACTGTATAATTATGATTATACACTAATAATATAATACCGAGACAGATTCCATGTATCGAGTATCGATCAAATACGAGTTAATGTTACCTCGTAAACTTGCACGTCACTTATTTGCATTTCACGAACCTGTATTTATTAAAATCGCCTTCGATCGATGTATCCCAAAAACTTTGATATAAGTGAAACCAGTTAGTGCCCGCCCGCGATGTCGTCTTACATTTTAAACGTTTTTTGTTTAACACTTTTATGTATCGCGTTCTGGAGCTCATGTTGATTGTGATAAAGATAACACGTGTAAAAGTAAACAGTGACAGATCCAGATGTGTGTGTCGACAGATGTAGAATGTACTTCCTTAGAAGTCTTCTGGTTTGTACTGTTTTGCTGTATTTTTTTTTGTTTTATGGAATAGGTTGGCGGACGAGCATAAGGGCCACCTAATGGTAAGTGATTATTATCACCCATAGACAATGACGCTGTAAGAAATATTAACTATTCCTTACATCGTCAATGCGCCACCAACCTTGGGAACTAAGATGCTGTGTCCCTTGTGCCTGTAGTTATTCATTAGATAAGATTTTATGACGCTTAAATCAATATACAAGTATCAGAATTGTAGGTTTTCCATTTTTTAGCACAAAGTCCTCACATATAATTCTTACAGAAATAATTTTACTGATTCGGGTCTAAGGATGAATGCAAATAACCGAGTGTAAAGACAGGTACAAATATGCAGTAATAAATAAAATACCTATTAACGTGCTCATACACATTATTTAAAATTTTAATATATTTATGAATAATAATGTGTCGAAAATACATTTAATAGAATTATTAGTATTTTTGAAAAATGCAATGTTGGACATAATATCAAGACCGTGACATATACTCAATCCAAACAAACTATTAACTAGCGTTTAAAAATAAAATCTAATTAAATCATTCACTTGTCACTATTTATATAGTCCAGAAGTTAGTTTGGACCATGTCTTAACGATTTATTTTAAGATAATGTCGTGCATGGAATAAGAATTGTGTCCCAGTTGCTAATATTCCTTCAAATTATATAACATGAGATTGCTTTTAAAATATAAAATAAATAAACATACATACAGGAATAATATACATACTTATGAATTTAATTTTTATACTTTGTGAAGTAGTTTCTGGCACTATTTTTAGTATCATACGTTTTATAAGAACTTTGATGTTTATTTTTATATAGTTTAAAGTTTCTTGTTTTTAATTACAGAGATTAATAATACTCATTAATCGTAGACTATCATGTATTCTTGCATTTTTCATAGTAATAATAAAAGGGTACGCTACAACGGACATGCGAACTAATTTATTCGTTAATTTTCATGTATCATTTATGCATTTTTCTTGTTTTAAATTAACATCGAAGTGCGCAAGCGCAGGCAATACTTAAGTTAAACGTCCCAAACTGGCGGCAATTTGCGTGGGTCTGAGTAAGCTATAAATCTCGCTAAATTATTTTTTCATTACGCTCAGACGACGTGCGCAGGCGCAATATTCTATTAGTGCTGACGTGCCATTATATTAGCTTTTGATTAATGTTTTCCTTGATAATTTATGCGGATTTTTCACACTTTTAATGCGATAATTTGTGAATCTTTAGACACATAATTTTTTTTGGCTTTACAAGTTTTTTTCATAAAATTCAATTAAACTTTTCGTCACATTACTTTTATGTAAGCAAAAGTATTACACTTAGATTACTCACTATTTAGATATTAATGTAAAACATTCGTTCCAATAAATTTCTTGCTACTTCAACATTAGGTATGATTGAATGATAAGAATTCCATTCAATTTATATCAGTCTTACTCAAGTTTTGATGTGACGTTTGAAATAGATGCATAAATTAGATACAACTATAAATGAACAAAATATTCTTTAAATAAGAGGTTTAAAGCGAGAACCAGTATATTATTTTTAATTTTAATCTATTTTTATTAAAAAAAAAAAGATTTGTAATTATTACCAGTGTACGCCTCTAAATGTTTTTAACTCTACGTCTTAATGCGGGAGACGTCGATACGTTATCAGATGAGAAAAAATTAGCAGTTACAGCATCCATGTAAAATAGATAGTTAAATTATATGCACGTAAATTAGCTCGAGTCACTTTTATATTTACCGGTTTTTACTGAAATATAATTTTAAACAACACAGGCCTTTGGATTGAACAATTTTGATATTAGCCTAGACATTTTTTTTCGATTGGTTTATTTATTTTTTCATATAATGGGTTTGTAAGTATTTTTTTACTTCTTACCTGGCCTTAAGTTTATATTTTTAGTCTTCATCAATCGAGCTGGTTAGAAGTTTTGTATTAACCTGTTAGTAAGTGTAGGTCAAATTTTGTAACTAAATATTAAACCAGTTCTACTCAACCGATTGAGCTGAAAATTTGCACTGGAACCATTTATTTTGGAATAAATTATTATTGTTCTTATTAAAATTCTTATTATTTTATTTCAAGTATATACATCACTTACTATTTGGCCCATTTGACCATACGCCTATTTCATAAAAATGTACTGCTTTCAAATTAATTTTTTTTATCCTTCGCCACTTTAATTCCGCGAACTGTTCGTTTGTTCAAGATGTTTTAAGACAGGTGATACCGATTGTTTAATATGTTGCATATTATTGTTAATGTAATAAGGAAGTTATGAAATTATTGTTTTTTACGTACATTTAAAACTCTTCATTCTTGTTGCGCCATTTAAGACATCTCATCACACGAACTCTCTGTACATCGTCCGTTATTTTTAAACGAAAAGAAGTGGCTAAAATAAAATAAAACAATTTGAGTAACGGAACATAGTAAGAATACATTGTTATAAGTATAATTCAATTCGTACCTAAATTTTTTTTAATGATAAATATTGTTTATTTAAAAAAATCCTTAACTCTATTGAAAAGGTTTTTCATCATACATAATTCGAGATGTAAATCTCACAATATTGATTCATAATATTCAGTTGTAATCGAGAAGTCGGACGTCTGTATAATCGTGTGTGGGAAGACGATGGATATATAAAACAATCACGAGTCAGAGAAGGACGAAAGATCTTCGAATGTGATTTACGGCGCTGCAGCACAAGTACCACCATCTATCTTATGACGGGCGTTTTGATGTAACGCAGTCAGTGTGTGGCAATTTGAACGGATTTAATTATACCATCAAAAGAGGACATATTATTTCTAACATTAAAAAAGTTGCCTACTGAAAAAATAAATAAAATATGTTATTATTATCGGTTTGTAATATAAATATAATATAAAATTATCTTTCTTAGTTTTGAAGAGTTCGCGTTAAAGAGTGGGCTTCAAGGTAAAGAAACCAGTTTGGTATCGATTACACTAAAAACTCGATGCTAAAGGAATTGGCGGTTTTTTTTGAAATGGCAATATTGAGAATATTTGATTTATCAGAATTCCTTTTTTAAAAAAACATATTACAAATCACATTTAGTATGTAATTCGTAATTTGAAATCTATATACCAGTAAAAATGAAAATTAGTTTAAGCAAAAAAAACATGCTTTTTCGGTGCATATGAAATACATAAAAATTATTACCAACATTACGACATAATGCTATGATGTTACGTACGTACTTCATTAAATCAACAGATGTTTTGGACCACATAAGTAAATAATAAGATCATTATTATTAATGAACAAACATTTACATAAGATGCAAGATATAATAACAAAATTGTATTTAAATATACAATTTTCTAGAAATGTTTCGAAAATTACTTAGCAGATTTAAAATTGGAATTATATTTTGTTTGGATTTTTGGAACTATAGAATAATTTAATGAATTTAACCAAAATGAAAAAAAAAAACAATGAAAAGGGAACCACCCTTTTTAATGAAATGAGAATTTGAATATTATATTTATTTAAACAAGCGACCGGCGATCTTGGTTTTTCTTGACTATGTAGGTACTAAAATTTTCCTAAAATTATACGTAGTTACACTACGACACAACTTAGATTTAGCATCGGCAACATTCGTAAAACCGATTATTGCCGATTGACACAACCAATAGAAATAGCTGTCTATCGCGTCATTCGACGCTATTCGTTGTTATAGATTTTCGAGTCAGTTCAACCTGAGAAAGCAAGCAAGCAAGCATGTAAATCGAAGTGTCAAATTGACGAATATATTAGGTCATATGACAGTTCAAGTTATATGTGTAAAGATCATAGTCACGTCAGAAAAATACATTGATAATTTGGGATAGCATACTTAATTCGGATGTGATGATTCGGTAATAAGCTGTGTCGTACTATATGTAATTTTATGTACAATCAGAGTAAGAAAACCTTCGTGAATTTTAAAATTTATTCCTTTATCGAGATTTAGACTTAGTACCTTTTGAATCCAAACATCAAATCATTGCGACGTAATATGTCATTCTCGATCGGTAAAGCAGATTATCGTTCATACGACACGCACACGAAAATAGATCTTAAGGTGACGAACCTTTTTTACCCCGACTGTACATTGGTTGATTGGATTTATTCAATTAAAAATTACAAGAAAACCATATTTTGGTTTATTAAATGTATAAGACCGATGATACATTGACATATCGACTATTAGTTATTGTACATATAAAAAACACATATATTATATCTCAATCTAAAATATTTGTATTAGAAACAATAAAAGAACACATTAAGATATTAAAGTAAAGTACAATCTATAACTAACATATTTTTATTTTCTAGTAGTAATTGTATTAAAGTTTAAATAGAATGATCACATTAAAATTATCGAAAAAAAGATAATGCGCAGATGTGTAGTTAAAATTTTCATAAACGCGCCAAATTGCTGCTTGTACATATTGTAGTATTGAGTATCTCTTTCTCACATTACAGGAATATCTTTTATCTCATTCGCACAGGCTTCGATCTTTCATGTTATATGTGCCCTTGCGCTATAAATGCTAGTAATTACATTAACTTCTGAGGACAAGCCATATCATCACATATTATCAGTATATTGTAGAAGAAAAATATTCAAGTACAATACACAACATAACAACTATGACCTCAAAATAAAATCATAGTATTGAAAAATACTCTGTAACCTAAACAATTCGAATTTTGAATTTGATTTTTTTTTATTGCCTGTTACCAATTACCTTAAAGAGAAAACGTTGAGATTTCTGAAGTGTTTTTTTATTGATGGCATATAAGTTTATACTCTATATACACAAGTACATTCTTTGTTTGAAATTCTAAAACTGTTTAACGATGTATTAAACAAGTTATAATGCTAGAATTATTAAAGAAAATTGTCACCGTATCGAATTCAATTATACCAAGTATAATTGGCGGATAAAATACTTTGAGCAATTTGATTTACAACTAACCAAATGCAACGGAAACAGTCAAAAATGAACCTTATTACGTACGCAATAACAATTCTAGTAATGCTATAGTCACATTGGTTTAAAAGTGATTCAAGACAGCCTATTATCGAATAAAAAATAATAAGGGTTTGTTTCGATGTCATTGAGGAATTGATTGCTTTCTAGGTATCGATTTTAAGTGCCCTTAATTATACTTGGAAATATGAGAGACCTATGTTGGTTATTTTTAAATGGTGATTGTAAAACAGGAATCTCTTTATTTCTTTCGAATAAAACAGTCTTAGCCGATTGAGGATATGTTGCAAATTTTGTTTTAATCATTATAAATCCTTTGAAATATAAAAAAAGTTTTCAACGTGTTAATTTGCAGTTTAAGGTTTTTCGAAACATTAAATTATAAAAATGCTATCAAATATTGATACTTAAATTATTTTTGAAACTTCAATTATTATGGTATTGTATTGACTCAACAATGTTTATTCTGATCCATTGTCAACCGACTTATTAAATCCTGTGGATCTTCAAATAAAAACTTGAATTTGAACAGAACATCGTGCTAATTAAAAAAAAAAAAACATTTTATTTCTGTTCCCATCCAATATATATAAAATGTTATGACAGGAGATAACAGCCATCTTGTACATATGTGTCATAAAGAAAAAAAAATAAGTATTTATCAGAGCATAGCGAGATCACGTCGTTCGATTTACAGCCGAAGCATTATAAACGATTACCGATAATTTTTTGGCAATGCTTATAACCACTTACAAGGTGTAACACTATTGTGCGGACCAGTTCGTGCAAATGCGTGCAAAAAGCATTACTCTAAACGAAGTGCTGTCTCGACAGTGCGATGTTCGGAATGTTCGCGTCTCAAAAACATGGAATGCAACAATGGTTGGTATCGAATTCGGTATTTGTAAGGGTCGATCAATTTCGAACAGTTGCGGAATTAGGGCATGTCTTACTCGACTCATTTCGATTTAGTTTAGTCTTTTCGATTTTATTAATGAACGAACTGTGCCCGCGACCTTGTACGCGTTTGAATTTAACAAATAAAAAAATAATTGTTGTAGCCTAAGTTACTCCTTATTATATCAGTTCAAAGTCCCGTCAAAATCGGTCAAGCCGTTCCAGAGATTAACCGGAACAAACAGACAGACAGACAGACAAAAATTGTAAAAAAATGTAATTTTGGTATATACATATGCATTGAGTAAAAAATGGTTATTTTAGTATTACAAGCAGACACTCCAATTTTATTATATGTGTATGTATAGATTATGAAAGAGCTTAAGCGCACTCAACTTGTACGATGCTGATTGACAGTTATTGAGATAGTTGTATTGCGTTTTTGTTGGTATATCCTATACCAACTTCTTTAATTAACTTTGACTTTGTATAAATTACAGGTAAACGGATTTGATATGTTATATACCTTTTTGTGAATATTTACGTGAGATGGTACAGTATGAGTATATCATTTCAATTCTTATTGTTATATAGTACTGATTTTTTACACATAAAGCCTCAATAACTTAATTATACTCAGGCTGTTGGATGATGATGAAGTTCGATCCCGATTCTAAGCTTATCTTAACCACGAAAACGCACACATAACACTGTTTATTTGAACTGTTAAAAAAACGATCCCCATTTTAGCTACCCTTATAAGACTGATATAATTTTATGCGAATTAATTTCCATTAGATTATATGTACATCACAACACCAATCTTATAATGTGGTAAAGCATATTTTTACAACAATTTAATTCACTTGCAATATTCAGCATGTTTAGATTAGGTTATTGGAAACACTTTATATTATGCTATGGAGTTGAAATTTTGCATAATAAACTTGATCTAATTCTTCACCTAGGATTGACAAGGCTCCAAAATTTTGTACATAAATGTTTGTCTTATTCTTCTAAATTTATTTAAAGTATTCTCTAACAAAGAGTATATCCATAAAGTCAATTTTAAAGCCGTACATTTGTTGTTTGTTTTGCATTTCATTACTATATTTAAGCGACAGTAATCAATGTATTTTTACAAATTCAAATCGTCCCTTTTGCCCGGTACCCAGCGGTCATCTGTTAGAGTCCTTTACCTAGTAATGGCTGACAGACATCATCGTTAGCGAGCAACAATGAATGTACCCTGCATTGTCCAGCCACAGACTGCATAATCACGTATCGTAAATAGTTTTATAAAGTAAATGATATTTAAAAAGAGGTTCATGATATATAAGAACTTTTTTGTGGAATTTGGAACGTATTTTTTTTTAATATTGTTGTATTAAGTTGTATTGATGCTGTATTTTTAGAAAGAAAAAAATTATCCTTCTTAACAATGATTTTAGTTCTTCGCAAAGTCTTTCAGGTGTCTATCCATTTAATAAATTTATTTAGATATAACATCTATATCTAAATCAAAATATAATATACCAATTTCTAAGTTTAATCATTTCGGTACATGTCGCTGAAATAAAACCTATCCAGGACCAGCTGGTCCATTTTATAGTCTGCCTATTTATTTTATAGAAAACAAAAGAACTTGCATCACTTGTAATTATTGTGTAATATCAATACTTACTTTTTACTTTCACTCAAGTGTTTATAAAAACACAAGTGAAGTCTCGTCTTAATCAAATAAACAAAACGCGAGCCTTGTTCTTTGATTTCGCGCTTCACTAGAAGAAAACCAAGCATTATTTTTTTAATAAAAGTTTGGACATCTATTTTTGAAAAAGTAATATTAATAATAATAAATACATTTGTTAATGTGTAATCCATATTAGATATAGATAAAGAGTAACTGATGAGTTTATTGCTGAATTGTAGTGTAATAGGTATTATGTGTGTAGCTTTTCTCCATATAATCAAGCAATCGATAGTTTGATAAATTTTGTAAAGTATCAATTTCTATTGCAATAAAATTTATGTTAATTTTGGACACGAAGTGTTACTTTCTTAAGAATGTATAGTAATTGTCTGGGCTATTAGTTTAATAATGTGTTTCAATTTCTTTGTTTTTTCACTGTCCTTAATATGGGTATTTTTAAGGCAGGTGATGTTTTAACGTATGCTAATATTGGTACATTGTGTGCGTTGTTTACGAACTTTGGGTACTACAATGAAAGTATTGTCACAATGTCAGAGACGTTGAAAGACCACAAACATCTGTACATCAAAGCTGATCAATACAATATTTAGATTGTAAAATGACGATTCAAAAGTGCTTATAAAAGCCTACTTGAATAAAGTTTATTTTGATTTGATTTTGATTTGATTATCATTATACTCATTGGTTCTACTGGTGAGAGATGTGCGGGTTCATTTTTAACTAACAGTGCAATCGGAATAGTGGTTCAAATATTATTTTTTATACGGGCATCTCGTCAAAATTCGAAGTTCACCCGCACCACATTGATGTCCGAAAATCCACAACAGCGCTATTTTTAAGACATTATCTGCCTCGCATAACCACTCTGAAGAGCCGAACCAGCTTTTGCCGGCGGTTTTTCCGAGCCGATACGACTTGAGAATCGTCAAGGAAAGAGCGTACTCCTTCCTTAAAGGCTGGCAACGCACCTGCAAGCCCCCCGTGTTGCAGATGTCCATGGGCGGTGGTAATCACTTTCCATCAGGCGAGCCTCCCGCTCGTTTGGCTCTAATTATGGTTTAAGGCTTTGCATGTCTGGGTACAATACTCAAACCTAGCACCGCCTTACAGAAACCTAAACTTTTGTTTCCGTTGGAAGGATAATTGTGCCAGTGTAACTACAGGCACAAGGGACATACCACTTTATCTTTCAAGATTGGTGGCATTTTAGCGATGTAATGGTTAATATTATTTACAGCCAGCAGTGGTTACTACTTACCAATAGTAGACCAATATCTGTCCGCCTTTAAACATAAAAAACAATTTAGAAACGCTGCTAGTATTATAGATATAATTTTATGCGATTTAAGGATTAGACGTTAGCTCATCGCGTTGCTCTAATAATGATTAGTGGATGCTGCATGCGCCATCAACCACGAGCCAGTTTCCATGCGATGTTTTCCTACAACGCTTACATGACATGGGTAATAGATGAAGCACGAGAAATTTAATGATGGTTACTCGGCTTTGAACACGTAAACCTCAACACTTTAAATCTATATATTGACGCTGTACTAGAGTATTAAATAATAATTAAGATTAAAAGTCTTTTCTTTCTTCGTATAAGTCAAGAATGAAATACAATATCACGATTAATTTAAATTATATAAAAAGATCATTTGAACACAAAATCACACAGCTATAACTCGCGGCTTCGTGAGAGAGACTCAGAAGAATTCCGAAAAACCTTAAATAAGTCCGTTATAAAACCAAAGTAGTCAGTCTACGGAAACTTTAAAAAAGAACAAATAGTGTACACATGGGTAAATCGTTTTCATATGTTCAACTTCAAAAAACAAAGACTATTTCCCTTCCCATTTCCCTTAAAGTTAAAATTTCCAAAAACATTCTATTTACGGATTACATATAAAATAAATTTATGCTCCAAATTAAAAATTTGTCTGTTCGTTAATAGACGTAAGCACAAACGATTTTATAAATAAAGATTCGAGTACATGTGGTTCGGACATTACTTCAT
The DNA here is from genome assembly GCF_905220365.1 of Vanessa cardui. Taxonomy (NCBI): domain Eukaryota; kingdom Metazoa; phylum Arthropoda; class Insecta; order Lepidoptera; family Nymphalidae; genus Vanessa; species Vanessa cardui. The sequence continues at coordinate 8,918,407 of NC_061143.1, forward strand.
TTAGACATGAATTCCAAGAACGCTTTGCATGTAAGGCAGACACTTGAAAAGATTATTTGAGGAAATATAGCCTTTATGTTTTTGTAATAAGAACAACAGGTGCATGTACATGTTTTACATGTGTCGCAATATTTGTCATTACGTTGTAAATGTCTGTCGTTAGGAGAACGAGAGGAGAAAGAAGTGTTTTAGTTCCGCGCCAGTGTGTTCTCGTTGATGTCGTTGTGTTTAACACTTACATATATGTACAATCTAAAATACAGGCAATGTTTTGACTTTGTTGTGGTTAAAGTTTTTGTTAGTTATCACCATTTACTTACCTGTCTGCTGTAATATGCTGTACTTAATTAAAGTTTAACGCATTTTTTTAAATAATTGTGTGCTACTTAAAGAAGGGAAATAAAATTAATAAAATACTACGTCTTATAGCATAATACGTTTTAAAATGAAATGATACTAATTTACTTTAATTAGATTACAATATTCCGATAGTTATTATTATAATAGAGTATTTGTTTCGATTTTGATAATAGTAGTAAAATTGATTCCTTTTTGTGTTATTGGTAAAATATGTTATTTAGATGATATAAGTTTAGTATTTGTTTGGCATTTACTCGGCAGCAATTTTTCAGTAGAATTCAATTTCAGACCTTTATACTTATATTTAATTGACGTTGAAACATTATTAAATAGCTCTTATACCTTTTTGAATAAAGAAGTGTAATTAACATAGCAAAAATATTTACGTTGAGTTTGTACTCAGTGTAGGTTTAATTTTGCTTAAAATTACGCTAGCACTTGACAGTATCCAATTCGGAGACAGCAACACGAATGTCGACTTTGTTTAGGCCGACGACCGAGGTTTTCACACCGTCCCATCTGACTCAGTCGGTCAAACAAAGGGGTTTTTGTACTAATGTAAATTTTTATTATCCTCTCACTTAACATGCAGATTGTGAACTTAAAGAACCACCGATTGAAACTTTCAAAATGTCCACAAAACAATGCGTGGTCTCAAAAACTGTTATTAATGTCGATGATCATTATTATTTTTTTTTCGTTCGCGTTACGTGTGTTTAAATGCTTTGACATGTGACAGGTTTTTTTTTTATTATTGTTTTGCATAATTTTTACACGGTCACCGTTGCTCAATTGGTGGTGCTATGTAACATTATTTTTAACGAATAAAATTGTTTCATATGATTTTTTTTATGTTGGTTATATTTTTATAATTAAGGATTAGTAAAAGTTGTCTATTCATCTGCAATATACATAGGTATATAGCTAGTTAGAAAAAAAAGTGACTCGCTGAGTTTCTTTCGCCGGTTCTTCTCAGGTTCTGTGTGTTTCCTTTTCCGAATCGGTGGTAGTGTTTATTTGTCTATCAATCAGTGAGTGTAATGTCTCCATAACGAATAAAGGAGTTTGAGTTGGACTTGTGTAATATTTCATTTATGATTATAAGCAATACTTACCGGCGTAGCTCTGCTTAGATGGATACTTTACAATTGTTATATCGCCCAATAGTAAAAATTTGCTATTTTGTTTCATATTCGTTAAAGTACGAATTTCTATGAACCGTGGTCGCCACTGACCATGATATAGCCCATTTGCTCACCTTAATAGTAAACTTATAAAACTATGACATTTACATTAATTATATGTATTTAAGATCTTGAAAGTAAAGTTTTGTTGATCCAGGTCACAAAATTTGTCACTCGACCTCTGCAAGGTTTATCATGCAAGCTGTTAATAAAGCCAAGGTTAATTCGAGTCAATTTAATGGCAGTACATAAGCAAAGTCGGGGCGGAGGCATAGTTAGCACAAAGTTGACAATTGCACGTCTACATTGCGATATATAATGGCGCCGAGTGACGTCTCGCTTCCACCTTTGAATGGCTGCGCTTTGCATTTCAAATGCATCCATTGTATGCACATTTTTACTGACTTATTACTTTCTAGTACCGTTCGCAAATTACCTTTGACTTGATGGGAATCAGGTGTTTTCTGTCAGCTTTATGCTTATATATTTTTTGCTAAATAGTGATCGTAGCAATTTAAAAGATAATTTCAACAGTATGTGTACCTACTTATCCTTACTTTAAATTGTAATGAAAATATACAATAGTTTGCAATGACTTCTTTCTTAAAAGAAGGACTGTAATTCCTCGTAGGTATTACATTTTTAATTTCGATAATTAATTCAGGGCGATACATAAATTAACTGAAAAACTATTTTTAGAAATATATATCGTACGTTAAAAATCTTTGGCAAATCAGAAAAAGGATAATAAAAAAATAAAATTAAAAAAAATAATAACAGGAGAATGATTTGTTAGGCTTGTTAAGCCTAAAAATTTTATTGTCCTGTAAGTCCTACAAGCACATTTATTTTTGTTTTTAAAAAATACCCAGATCTCACTTACATTTTTGTGCCAACGGTACTTCGGTAACGAAGCGGGTTCAGCATCAAATCGTCTTACGAAGTAGTTTTGTTTAAATTGTGACTGATGCACCCCGTTAGACATACAGCTAGGTTAAAGGGCCTGAGTTTTATCGAGTATTTTTATATGATGTCGAACCTTCAATCTAAACACATACTTAAGTCACTGACGAAATATTTAGAAGGCTAATCATAATTACATCTTGCTATATGTGCATGTATGAAATAAACGAATGAAATTTTAATTTTGTACATTTTAATCGATGTGCCATTGAAGGAATACCTCCTGGATCAAATTTTGACTCATCGTTACTGTTTTATAATCTAATAGGATGAGAGAGTAGGCAGACGATGACCAACGAAAATCAATTACCTTAAAATTAAGTCAATGATACTTGAAATAAAAATAAAATATTATTAGACTACCATTGTGTCCTTGCCAAAAAATATATTTTTTTTGTTTTTACATGTATTTTCTGTCTAAGGGAGAGGAGGCCTTTAGCCCAGCTGTGGAATTTACTGGCTGTTGTTGTTATTGTTGTTTCTGTCTGCCCTAAAGCTATAACCAACTATAATGAAACCTAAATAACTCGTCTATTGTCCGGCCTTAAAAAACCTGAAACTTTAGATCATTATCATCATTATACAGAAGCCTCTGGTACCGCCTCCATATGTAAATAACCATATGCAATACCAAAACAATCATAAGCAGGTTTCAAGCTGACGTAGCTAGACGGTCGTAAAGTGTAATTTGTGTCACAAATAAAACAATGTAATAAATATAATTATGCATAACGCGAAACTCCAAGTTGTGTAACGTACTCTCGAATAACGCGACTGACAATTAAAAGTTCTAAGATACAACAGAAGGAAATGAAAGTCTGTGTGGATTTTGCTAATTACTCTATGGGCGTTAGTGGCTTAACCTGGATTCTGTTTGTTTCCGTAATCTCTATAATGTTCTTTGAAACATTTTATAACTCGTGACGTAATTATCATATCAGATTAAGAGTTATGAGAGAAAAATTGGATCTATTGCTCACCAAGCAGCGGCTTAGTGAGCAATAGAGGAGACAGGCAGTGGTGCAGTTATGGTAGGGTCAGGAAGTGCAGTGCACCAGGGCCCCGGAGTTCAGGGGCCCTCTAAACTAAACCTTAAGCTTCTGAAGCTAGAAAATCACGATTCTGCGCACAAGATTTCTTATTTGGTATGTATAATTTAAGCTTGAAGTTTATTAGTTAAAAAGGCATGGGATAGAGGGGGTGAGGATCCGATTCTTTTTATATACATCGCGGCTCTTCCTCACCTAGCTACTCCACTGGAGACAGGTATCCTTTTCTGTAGTCACCAGGTCCAAACAACAGTTTCAAAATTAACACAATCTAATCTGAAGAAAACGCGACGAAGCTCGTCAGGATTTGTATCCACGATGTTTTTTTATCATCTACAGACATATTCTAATTCATAACAACGCATAACGCTGCCGTGGCATAAATAAAATGCCGTGAACTGACATCTGATCTATTTCCAACTTAAAAATTGTGATCGCATATTAATAAGAAAAAGAAATATCTATCGTCATATGTTTTCCATTTTTAGATAGCTTGATTAGTTTTGGAAATAATTTTATGTTCCTCTTATCGATAAGCTACAAACATTTTACATTTTTACCGAGTTGTTTGCTCATGGTTCATAATTTTAATTGAGGTGAGATGGTCCAGCGGTTAGAACGCGTGCATCTTAACCGATGATTGCGGGTTCAAGCCCAGACAAGCACCACTGTATATATGTGCTTAATTTGTGTTTATAATTCGTCTCGTGCTTGGCGGTGAAGGAAAACATTGTGAAGAAACCTGCATTTCACCAACCCGCAGTGGAACAGCGTGGTGGAATATGTTCCAAACCCTCTCCTTAATGGAAGAGGAGGCCTTATCTCAGCAGTGAGAAATGTACAGTCTGTTACTTTACTTTACTTTACTAGCTCATAATTGAGTATTGGTAGATAACTGCATTATAGATATACCACGGCAGAATGTACTTTTTTCTATTCTTAATTGCGATATAAAAATGACATTTCGTCCCTGAAACGCGACCAAATCCCTCTACGTACTCTTAAATCTTTCGCATTAAACCAAGAGGGTCTTGTAAGTCTTACGCTCGTTTTAAAATTACTTTTAGTGAGATATTGAGGGGATTTAGTTAAGTATCATGTTTTTGTTTCTATTTAATATAATAGCTGTTCCCGTGATTTTACTTGTGCAAACTTGAATTATACATTTTTGGTATATAATATATTGACATTTTTAACATTGCCGTTTCGTAAATTCCGGTCGTTTATAAAAAATGCATTGGTAAAAAAGGCATATTATTCGATACAAGATTTTGTAGATGACGAAAAAGCGTGGAATTAATACTTGTTGACTTCCAGACAGGATAAATTAATTTAAATAATTGTATTAACTAACATGACTGTATTTTTTTAAATGTTGAAAAAGAGTAACTACTGAGTTTCTTGCCGGTTCTTCTCGGTAGAATCTACTTTCCGAACTGGTAGCTTCACTTAATTGTTTAATGACGATTCAAAAGTGCTTGTAAAAGCCCACTTGAATAAAGTTTATTTTGATTTTGACTGTCTGAAATGTTCATAACATAGAATCATAATTGCAATATAAAATATATGTGAGCTATTTACATACATGTACTTATGTAACAAATATAACTCTAATGGCGTATAGTTATATATACGTGGCTTGATTGATAAAAGTAATGTCGATAGCAAAAAAATTAAATGCGACAAGTCATTTGATAGGATCATCCATTTTTTAGATACAGCACCAAGTAGCAATCCGCATCGATCTGCTTTAAGTCTGAGTGAGCCAGCGTAACCACATTCATAAGAGCCATATCATCATACGACCAAAGGGATAACTTTTCTTACACCAATGTCTATGGGTGTTATGGGGTTGTGACCTCATATCATCAGGTGCCCTATTTATCAGTCCATGTACTAAAACTAAAAGAAAAGCCTTGTATTAATTACAATCAGCAATACAAACTTTCATTAATTCTTACGAAAAAATGATCTGGGTTGTAGTTATAATATTTATCTATCTGATATTAGTTAATATTATTGTTCGCTCGATTCAGAACGGATCAATTTTGAGAACCGTTAACTGTCAAAAATGACATTTACAGCATACACTTATATATAAGTATATATAAGTAAAGTATACTCATATCTATTTTAAAAAAATAATAATTTGTAAATCCGTATGAATATTTAACAAAAGCATAAATTTTGAATTTTTCTATGTTCAAAATTATGTGCTGTCAACAATTTCAGTGGAAGCGTAGCTTTCGAAATACTAAAAGTTTTCTTAAATAATTGTCTTTGAGAATGTATACACTTATACAAACAGATTGTTTTTGATTAATTATAATGTATTATTTAAAATAAAATTTTGGACACGACGATTAACATAAAATTTTGCGTCTTGTATAACTTAAATTTTTTGTTACAAATATTAACAGGGACGCTAATGAAGAATGTCTGCGACGACTTATGATCGCGATATGGCCACGAACACGCATTTATAAAAGGAGATCACATGGCAAATTTTGGTGCACAATGTTGGCCCAACATGATTTAATTAAACCATTTGTATTTTATTTTTATTAAACTTTATTAACACAATATACTATAACTATTTGGTATGGAAATAACGTAGAAAGATTTGGAAACTTGTTCAATTTTCAAATTCAAATTTATATGTGACTAACTGTTACAAATTAACTTAAAATATTACATTGATGTAAAAACTCTTTCTTTATAACACACTTTTTCCACTTAAAAAGTAGCCTATTTTGCCTTTCTCAGGCTGTGGACTATTTATGAACCCAATCTCATTTAAATAGGTCCAGTAGTTATGACGTGAAAGCGAGATAGTTAGTCAGACAGGCAGAGTTACTTTCGCATTTATAATATTAGTATTATTATGGTGCAAAAATAACTGTGCATTTCGACAACAAATTATTACAACCGGATTTTTTTAAATTTCAATTTAACTAATTAAGCAATGAGTCGATATGACCCGGTTGCTTACCTAATCTATATGCGTAGTAACCGAAGATTACTAATAAAAAACCGTATACATTCTTAGTTTTGTGTTTTCAATATGCACATCCAATTTTGTGGTGAAGAAAAACATCTTGACGAAACCCGCAGTCAATCAGCGTGTCTCAAACCTTCTCTATGACAAAATAGTGATGTTTTGTGATGAGAACCTTTCAGTAGCAGCCCCTAATGAGGTTGTCATCATCCTCCTGTGCTAATTAAATATTTATCATATTTATTGATACATGTGGTACAGAATAGCTGAAGAAAGGGATGAGTGGAAAAGGTTGGAGGAGACCATTGCCGACTGGCAAACAGATCTACAAATGATAACCAAATAAATATATAAGTCCAAATACTTTATTTAGTTAAGTGTTAGTATTAGTTTTAAGTTCAAATTTATTATAACTTGTTTAGGGATCTGAATAAAAGGCTATTATTATTATATTTAGGGAAACTACAAATTATATAACTTTTTACTTGAATTAAATCCGAAACGGGACTTCTAAATACTGCTGATATTGATATTCTTTAAAAAGATTAATGTATGGCTGTTTTCAATATAAGGGACACCTCAGATGCTGTAATTAGCATCGCATCGCCGACATAAAGACTCGCTAATACCTTTTACGATGACAATCTGTAGATAGGCATTCCTATCTGCAGATTGTCATCTATTTATAAGGCTACCATCTAGCATCTAGAAAGAAGATCAATGTCAAATAGAGACATTTTATGAAATATATCTCACATCGTAGCAGATGTAGAATAAATATTTTAGGAATGAAAAAAACATTTTTACATTCTTAATGATCGTTCGAGAGACAGAGTTTGAGATCATTATAGAATCATCATCTGAAAGATTTCTGTTTTCAAATTTTAATGCAGTTACCAGTTAAAAACACACACAATCATAATTTGTATTTATTATTGTGATAGTTGTTAATCCAATAATAAAAAACAAATCTTATATTGTGTCGTATATAAATCTGAACCATACTCTACGATATCACAAAAACTGCATTTTCAACAAAATTAAAGCTTAATAAGAAATATTAATTGAATAGAATTGGGTAATCTCAGTAAGATATCAATTATTTCGTTCCACCATTGAAAACAATACTATGACGAAACATGATAGGTATTTTGATAACCAAATTCGTTAGGTTAGTTCAGGTTGATCAACCAATCAGGTTGATTCATATTAAATTCCAAAAACAAAAACTTATTGTTAAAAAAATAGAAAAACACAGAATATAGATAGATATTAAAGATTAATTCTGTATTAAGTAATGGCTGAGTCTGAAACTATATTTGTTTATATTATTCAAATTTAAAATAAATTGGAATTTTTTTTTTAAACTAAGGAGGTTTTATGGTATATAAAAAAGGATATCTTTAAAACCGCACTGTAACGAAGTAACTCAAGCAAATGTAAGTTTATTTTTTTTAAAACACCATGTATGTCTGTTCACACATACGACATAGTAAAAAATATTATCGAAAGTGCAATCGACCACAGGGCATGTAACATTATGCGTCCTCTTTTTCACCGAGCGCGTCTTGTACCGTATTTGTTTCTGTCATAAATATTTAAACGAAATACTTTAATCATTTCCCTTGTATTATTTCGCTCACCCCGACTGTACGGCTGGAGGTAAAAAGTAAAGGGACCAATGTCACGGTATCATCGAAAGGTAAACTTTGTTTAACATGCCAGAGGTGTTAAACCTTTTTCTTTTACTTTTCTTTTTTGAATATTTCAAATTTCACAATATTGTAAGTCAGTAACAGCCTATAAATATTTTATTGTTGGACTAAGGCCTCCTTTAATTTTCAAGAAGTAGTTTTAATGATGGTTGATGGAAAGACATGGAGCAATCTCATTCACAACATGCAGGTTTCCTCACGAGGTTTTCCTCCGTTGCTGAGGATGTGTTGCGTGCTTAGTGTTTGAACTCTGAATCATCGATTATGATTTACCTATTTTTGCCACTGGGCCCATCACGACTTGTGTATATATTGTAAGTATTATACATATTATATGTATATTGCCTATAAAGTTAGACTTATCAAAGACATTATTTATCAGTAGAAAACGTATTATACCTTCTTTATCTGTCATTGCATTTCAATTATACAAAATATTAAAATAGTTGTTATTCTTGGCTTTACTCGCGTTTTAAGGGTTATTAGGTATTTGGCATAAAATGTAGCCTATGTACGTCCTTGGGCTTCACGCTTGCCAAACGTCGTACAGCTATCAGATAGATAGACAGACAAAGTTACTTTTGCATTTATAATATTAGTATACATTGTCAAATATATTTTCTTACTGTTGTATATCCTGATTGAATTAAATTAAAACTTATTGACTGTAGAGATTGGAACTTAATACTTGTATTCATTTTTCTCTCAAAATATTTAAAACACCTTTTAAACAGAAAAGTCGGTTGCAAAGAAAGCTTCTACAATTCTTCAATGTACTTCGGCCCTGACGCATACGTCTCTCACTTCGCATAAATCCTCATTAAGCGCCCCCGGGTTTATGAGCAGGTCCCACTGCGATAGTAAACCGACTTATTACTATTGTATTACCCCAGACTTTTGTTGTATCCTGAGTGAGGTTGTGACGTCACTGAAAATGTTTGCAATCTCTGGTGAAAGCATGTTTAGATTAATTTAAATATTTTAATTTACAAAGTACATATAAGAAATTGACACATATGTATATGGCATCTATATATTGGTTTCTTATATATTTATCATGATTATTATTATGGTTATTTTCTCTTGATTTTATATGGAAAAGAAAAAACAATTTGAGTAATTAATATTTACCAATGACAATGACTAAAATAGTTTTTTCTATAACTTAAACATACAATATAAACACGTTGATATGAAACACAATTCAACAAAATAAAACCTGGAAATCTGGAGTTACTATTTCATGTTTCGTAATACTCTTTCTTATTTTAAAAATAGAAGATTCATCAATAAATTGTCTATGGTATAGAAATTATCTAAGATACGTAGTCTATGGTCTGAGTTAAATCATTAAACCTTGAGGCGTTTTAGATATTTGTTCGGATAATGCAATATTTAAACGAAAAAAATTAAAATTTCTCTTCATATCAATATTCGATATCAATTTGCATAATCATTTTAAGTAGGTGATCAGGTTGAAGAGATTTTTTGTTTTGTTTATGTTTGCGATGCTTTCTACAAAGCGTTGTATTTGGAAATATTCTAAATAAATTACTGTTTTTATATACGAAGTCTTTATTAAACGTATAATTTTAAGATATAAATGTTACTTCGGATCGAAGAAAGTACAATGATTCTTTCATATTTGTGTTTATCGTTTTGATTAAAAAAGAAAATGATGTGCCCTCTTTGGTGCAAATTGAAAATATTTCGCTTTTGACAACATTTTTAAATTCTATGTTGCAAACACTATTATTATTATTATTATAATTTAAGGAACACTACGATTTTAAAAAAAGTTATATTTATGTAGGTTCATGTTTCATCTAAAATAGATCATAATATAGAATTATTACTCTTTTATTTATTTATTTGTTTTGTATCATAACTTTTATATTTGTAAGAATTTGAATAACGTTAAAAAAACTTTTGCTAAATTTAAATTAAATCTGTAGGGAAGATATTTTTTTAATAAAATTGCTAAATATAACAGCACGTACGAGTGAAGTTAAGCAAATATCCTCAACTAATAATGTCAATAACAATTTTGTTTTTGATTAAATATGAAACCAACGTCCAAATGAAACAGCCTAATATTTTTGAAAATATTTCCCGACAAAATACAAAACTTCATAAGAAAATATCCATGAAGAAAGTCACGGGTTCGTATACAATAAATATGCTTTTCTTTTCTTGTAAACAGAATACTATAGACCACTTCCATCATTTGCGGATAAATAATTGACAGCGCGCGACGGGAGTCCCAATAGTTTATATATTATTCACTGGCTGCGGCTGTTCAACCATATTACCCTAATATTGGAGATATATTCCGAAGCTGTGACTAGAATGCGTGTTCTGTACATTTAGAATGCCGTGTTATGACTAGTTGTGACAGATTATTTTTTTGTTATGACAATTGCGTTCTATATCAAAGATCATTGGACCTGTTCTCTTTTTGTGCAAATGCACTTAATTATTTATACTCTTAAAGACTCCGCTAAAAACTAAATCTTGCTTTCGAAAATTACCAAAAAATTCAGGCTTTAAAAAAATCTATACGTATATTAGTTACAGATATTGTAAAAGTAGGTTAATGTCATCATTATTCATTAATTTAATATTCCATGTTAACCGTAAAGTTTCAAATCCTCAAGTGAAGAGGATAAAACGTGCTCAAATTAATGAATCGTTAATATGACTGCGATTACAGATTATTATTCGATTACGGCATACCCACACATGGGGACGGATCCTGTAGGCATAAGTGCAAGGGGGTTGCGAATTTTCCGGAGGGCGCTTGCAATGTCGCCGCATAAACACGTGGCACGCCGCGACGGACGCAGGCCTAGCCGCTCCAAGTTCGAAATCCAAAACTTCTGTTGTCACTCTCCAAAAAGGTTTTAGTGCTGTCAAAAAAAAGTTATATTTAAATTTTAAATTATGTCATTCGATTCCTTTACATTGTGCGGTTGAGATTAAAGTGAAATTAGCAACTTAAAATAAATTTATAGCAACAGGAAGACATTAAAAAACTTTTTTCGCGGTTACATCGGGCTTAGTGACGCGAAACGAGTCTGTGATCGATTGCTTATTCGCAACGTCCCGATTAATCACTCGCAGGCCATATTCGATTTATTGTGGTATTTGACGTTTTGAGGAGTTTTCTTGGAAATTCGCGATGTGGGAGTTCGTTTTTTTGCTTAAAATACCGACCGCTTGTAATGAAGACATTTGTATTGACTTGTCGACCACGTAAATGAAAGAATTTAAAACTTATTCGTAGTATGTCCTGTAATTAATTATAAATGTTTTTATGATCGCTTTGAGGGAATTCGGACTGCAATGGTACCAAGAACGAAAAATTCTTGTTACAAAACAGATTCAATAGGACTTTTTTAATCGCTGCTAAATCAATAATTGGAGTTACTCAGAAAATTTATTCTGAATATAACCTTTTTTTAAAATTACGCGTACTAATTATAATATATCTTTTTTGTATTAATTCTTAACTTTGTGTATTGAAACAAAATTATCGAATAGTTTACAAATTTTGTTAGTAAAATTAATACAGAAATTACTTGTTAATTTGATTTTTAGTGAAAACCAGCCTTAATATCAAACACATATTTTACAAATATATGCATTATATATACAGACTCATGTTTTACAATTATGTAATTAATTAAATGCTCTAAGTAGGTTTGTTTTGCAAAGCATCAAGAGATTAAAAAAAATATATCAACATTGAGCTATTACTTAGGGACAAGTAATATAATTCGATGAGATCTGTTAAATAATAGTAAAATAGATAACCAAGTTTTTTATTTTGACAGATATCCTATACTTATAGCCTCATAACATATTCTACCGTCAAACAATGCTTAGTATTTCGTTAAGTGCCAATAGGTAGTATTGACTACTATTAGGTTATTATAAACAAATAAAAATAAAGCAATGCCGATTTATTTACGTGTGAGAGTAATAACTACTGATAATAAGTTTATTAGGTAACTAGCTGTACCCACGACTTGGTGCGCGTTTGTATAAAATAGTTATTATTGTATCCTAAGTTACCCCTTATTACATCGACTATCTTCTAGTGAAAGTCTCATCAAAATCGGACTTATACATACATATGCATTTAGTAAATAGCGGTTTTTTTAATATTAAAAACAGACACTCCAATTTTATTACATGTATGGATGACATAAAAAGATTGAAGTAAGGTTCTGTTGAATTGCGTCTTGCAAGTTTCATATCGAACATTTGTTTAAAAAGCATTTTATCATTACATAGTATAAAACAAAGTCGCTTACCGCTGTCTGTCCCTATGTATGCTTAGATCTTTAAAATTATGCAACGGATTTTGGTGCGGTTTTTTTTAATAGATAGAGTCATTCGAGAGGAAGGTTTTTGTATATAATACATAGACAGTATCGTAAAGAAACACTGATAGTTTTAGAAGTGTCTAAAGTTTTCTCGTAAATAAACAATTTCTGTAGTTTATCGGTTCGCTAGTTTTCCTATAAACCACGTATGGCATAATTACAAATAAATATAGGAACGTCGTTTACAACTTTTCCATGACGAATTAACTCTACCCATTGATCTTGCCGACATCGAATAACAATCGAGAATAAATCGGAATCGAATCGAAGTCGGTGGCGATTGTTGACGGCTAGATCGATTTGTGATCGGTCTCTGATTGATGCTACTTCGCTGAGCTAATCTTGAACCAAGATGTTTAAAATACCATGATTCTTACAATTACATCATTTAATTTACTAGAATACAGTATATTGATGAGTAAGAGTCATTATCAATTGTCTTTATCTTAATATGTCAATATAATTTCATTTCGGGAATATAAATTATTATTATTAATAATAATAAGTTATTCATGATTTTTATTTCATTTCATTTTATAATTAAAGAAAGAAGTAAAATGTATTTAAACAAAATATAATCCACATATGTAATAAAAATGTTAATTTAGTACTAATACATTTATTTAATTTTTTATGGGTAATAGTTGCTTTAAATATTAAGTTCTTTAAATTAAATTAGAAAATATCAAAAGGTGTTTATCGCACTACAATGGGTTAAAAGTTAAAGGAGTTTGAATATATAACTTGAATATATCATAGTCGCCCGTGCTTCCTGATTTTCTGCTACTTATTTATTTGTAACAAATATTGTATTGGTGATACTACATTTTAATACTGACATATTCATCAAAATCAAAATCAAAATCAAAATAAACTTTATTCAAGTAGGCTTTTATAAGCACTTTTGAATCGTCATTTTACAATTAAGTGAAGCTACCACCGGTTCGGAAAGTAGATTCTACCGAGAAGAACCGGCAAGAAACTCAGTAGTTACTCTTTTTTAACATTTAAAAAATACAACGTCATGTTAATTAAATACAATTATTTCAATTAATGTATCCTGCTTGGAAGTCAACAGGTATTAACTCCACGCTTTTTTATCATCTACAAAATCTTGTATCGAATAGTATGCTTTTTCTACCAATGTATTTTTAACAAACGATTTGAATTTACTAAACGGCAAAGTTAAAAATTTCTGCGGAATTTTATTATAGAAACGGATACCTTGCCCCAAGAAGGATCCATTGACTTTGCGGAGTCGGAAACTTGGCGTTATAAGTTTATCCTTACTTCTAGTGCATATACAATGATTATCACTGATTTTATCAAAGTGATCAATGTTACTGTGAATATACATGATATTGTTGTAAATATATTGCGACGCAACAGTAAGTATTCCTACTCTGTTAAAAACATCCCGAAGAGAGTCTCTAGCTCCAAGATTATAAATAAACCGAATTGCTCTCTTTTGTAAAATAAAGACAGATTCAATATCTGCAGCGTTACCCCAAAGTAATATGCCATATGACATAATACTGTGAAAATAACCAAAATAAACTAAACGAGCGGTATCAATATCAGTTAGTTGTCTAACTTTTCTAACCGCGTATGTTGCGGAGCTGAGTCTTCCTGTTAGGGATGATAAATGAGAGGTCCACTGAAGTCTGGAATCCAATTCTATTCCTAAAAACACCGTAGTATCAGCTACTTCAAGACGGTCACCATTTAAAGATATATTATAATTTTGCTTGCTAACATTAGGTAGGGTAAAAACTACACATTTTGTTTTTTGAGCATTCAAAACTAAATTATTTACTGTAAACCAATTGTGTATCTGTGATAATGCACCGTTCACATCGTCATAGTCATTTTTTTTCCTGTCAACCTTAAAAATCAGCGAAGTATCGTCAGCAAACAACACTATATCACAAATACCCTTAACATAGAAAGGAAGATCATTTATATATACTAGGAATAGAAAGGGACCCAAAATTGAACCTTGTGGAACTCCCATTTTTAACGTAGATCCAGAAGACTTTATTCCATTAATGAAAACTTGCTGGATTCTTTGACTTAAATATGAAGCGATGAGATCAAGAGCTTTACCTTTAACACCGTAATATTTGAGCTTATAAAGAAGCGTTTCGTGTTCTACACAATCGAATGCTTTAGATAAATCACAGAATACTCCAATAGCGTTCTGCGATTTCTCCCAAGCATCGTAAATATGTTTGAGAAGCGCAATTCCCGCATCAGTTGTCGAGCGACCTCTTCTAAAACCGAATTGCTCACCATGAAAAATAGCATTTGTACCGAAATGGACGAGAAGTTGATTTAAAATAATTTTTTCGAAAATTTTACTTAAAGATGGGAGTATTGAAATAGGCCTGTAATTACCGGGATCGCTTCTGTTTCCAGTTTTAAAAAGTGGTAAAACTTTACTACATTTTAACAAGTTAGGAAATGAACCCGTGTCCAAACTCTTGTTAAAAATTACTGCTATATACGGAGCAATATCGTATATGATGTTATTAAAAAATTTTACCGAAATGCCCCATATGTCGTTAGTTTTTTTAATATTCATAGTTTTAAATACTTTTATGACATCTATTGCAGAAACCGTTTCAAATGAAAAATCAATAACGCATTTAGAAACACTA
The DNA here is from genome assembly GCF_905220365.1 of Vanessa cardui. Lineage (NCBI taxonomy): Eukaryota > Metazoa > Arthropoda > Insecta > Lepidoptera > Nymphalidae > Vanessa > Vanessa cardui. The sequence continues at coordinate 8,933,727 of NC_061143.1, forward strand.
TTATTTAATAACCTAGCTGCATTTGATGTAGATGATTTTAAATGAAATGTTATTTTATGGGGTACTTTATCAAAAAATGATTCAAATAAATTAGCAACCTCTGATTCAGAACTCGTGTATCTACTACCTGTGTTCAATTCTATTGGTATCATTTCCTTTTTGTGTTTTCCACTAACACTACTAATAACATCCCATGTGGCTTTAATTCTATTATCAGAATTCAGGATTTTTTTCTTTAAATATAAGGACTTAGCAGAAATGCATACTGTTTTAAAAATTTTTGAATATTTAATGACGTATTCTAAAAAGGCTACGCTTCGATTCCACCGCCTCATATCATATAAGTCGTATAATTTATTTCTGCTTTTATAAATACCAACAGTAGCCCAGTCACTAAACTTTAATTTTGTGTTACTATAACATGATTTCATTTTAAATATATTGTTAAATTCTTTTAGTATTACTTCAAAAAATGAATTATAAAGCTCATTTGGATCCTGTGTCGTAAGATCTAGATTAGACAATTTATACGCCACAATATCTTTAAAACAATGTAATTTGTTAGCCGTTATTGGCCTGTATGTTATTTTTTTTAAATGATTTATTTCTTTGTGTTTTAATGAAAACTTCTGACCACAATGGTCAGAAGTTAAATTATTTATAATTGATACTTCATATATTTCACAGTCACAGAACACATTATCAATACACGTAGAAGTGCCGTCGGTTATTCGCGTCGGTTCATTAACTCTATGAGTTAAATTAAATGACATAAACAAGGCAACCAACCGAACACTTAACGTAGTTTCTTTAAGTAAGTCGACGTTAAAGTCCCCACATACAATTATATATTTATTAGTTTTACATAGCTTTTTAAGAATGTCCTCCATAGTGGTTTCAAACAAATAATAATCTCCCGATGGGGGCCGGTACACGCAGACTATAATGTACTGTGGAAATTCCACGCAGGATAGTTCAATAATTTGTTGTTTAAAAAACGATCGCTTATCTTATGATAAACGAAAGTTATTGGAAGAATTTAAATAGGACAGATAATCAAATTGACTTTTTAAATATATTACTGATCTTAATTACGATTTCTGCTTTTTATTGCAACGATACAAGAGCAGAGTGGCCGCATAAAGAAGCTAATTATTCCCGCTTTAACTAGATATCAGCTATTCAAAATCGAGCCCAATTCCGTATCACCGCATGTTGGTGCGCAGCGGGCGCTAACGACATCTTGTGCGCTAAGTGGAACCTTTGTGGGATTCGATTCGGTCGAAACATTCGGCGGCTTTTCTGTCAACTAGCCAGCATTTAGTGACGGTTGCGGTGTATTTTAAATTTGGAATGCGTCGTTTTTGTTGCCAGTACTTACCAAAAGACCTCCTTAGGTTTTATTGTGGTGGTGACCGCCCGCGACCTCCGCTACTAATGGTGCGTCGTCCTTTTTTTGTGAGGAAATTTAAGTAGGTAACTAACTTCGATTTTTTGCAGCAATTATACCTACTTCGGCGATGATTGAGAAAAAGTAAATAAACTTTATAGTATTCTTCGGAATATTAGATTTTTTGGCATAGTGCTTGGTGTCTTATTCGGTATTTTTCAAAATGTATGCGGTGCCAATGATGAACTTATGTGCTCCATATCATTTGGCGGGGCATTATGGACCTCATAGCTCTGGCATTACAGAACAATATTGGATGTAAGTATATTGTTTTTAAAGTGTGTTTAATCATGTCTTTTAAAGTCATTATTAATTTTTTAATACCCTGTTTTAAATTAGACTTTGAATCATAGATATACTCATTCCATCGGTTTTATTTTAAATATAATTAAAATATTCATCAATTTTCCAATTATACTCTGTATGCGATGATATCAGTATAAACAAACAGTGATGAAAATTAATTAAATGTTTAATTATATTTTAATAGAAAGTGCCGCCATTTTTGTGAATTTCCATGTGATAACAAAATAAATGATACATTATAACAAATATTATCTGCGGAACTTATGATCGAATTCCAAAAAAAAACAGTGATACAAAGCTACATTATTCATTCGTGTTATAAGATACAAATGTTATTGATATCAACCATCTTATAATTTTTATTAGTCAGGGTCGCTAATAAGAATTAAAAAGTATGAATCAAGGTGCCATTTTTGATTAAAATTACTCTGTTCGGTGGTGAAAATAACTTTTTGTTACAGGAAACCGTCAGTAGATGGAGTGAGCAATGCCGCTTCAGTTAACAGTCGGTAAGTAACAAATTTTATTTATTTTAATTCATATATATTATAATATAAAAATATAGATTTTTCATTGCAATCGGTTTTTTAAGCTTAATTTTTATTTTTCTATAAATAATTAAAAATCTTTAACAAGTAGGTACTTATCGAACGAACTCTATGGATTTCATAAAATATGACTACAAGAATTACAGTACACGTTTATATTAATTATTACATTATTAATAGTAATATCCAATCTTTGGTCGCTAGATGGCGGCACATGTTTTATATCGCGCTATTGTTTGTTAAATGATTAATTATGTTTATGTAGACTGAATTACAGAACGCATGAAAGCCAACGTCCATACCACGTTGGATCACCGAAGTTAAGCAATTGGTAGAATGTTTGAAGTCTAGTAAGACTAGCTAATCAATTCAAGATAAAGAAAAAATCGGCAGACATATATGTACCATAGTAAATTTTGTGCCTATTACGTTTATGAGAGGTCTTTAGATGCTATAAGCATTATATGAATTAGTATTAGTATACATAATGATCAAATTATTTTAATAACATAATATAGCAAATATTAACTAAATCTTGTTTAATAATGGATGGTTGACTGTCGGTGTCGACATACTCGCAGCCTAAAGCTGTATTCTAAAGCAATCTGTATATCGCTCCCGAATCGATTTCTATCGAATTTCGAGAACGACCTCAAAATCCTTCGTATCCGATAATCCAATCTCTAAAAATGGTAATTTCCGATCCGCTGTTCTCACGGATGAAACAAAGGATCACTAGTGAAAAAAATTGTCAAGAGCGAGCCGTTTTAAAATATTTTGTTGTAACTTTTAATTTGGACTTTCGCCATCAAGAAAAAAATATAATTAATTATTAAAAAAATAAAAATATGAGGAAAGGAACTAAAAATAGAAATAATAATAACTAATATAATTCTAGTCAAAATAATTTCAATTAGTAATTAGTAGAATGTAGAAGTACGCATATTTGTGTCTTTTTTTTTCAAATGATTGATTTATTTATAATTTTTACAACGCGATTGGGGCATAAGATTGAGTAATTATGTTTTTTATAAATTTCAAAATTTTAATTAAGGCCTAGGCGATTAAAAGTATAATAAATATGTATAAGTAATTCTTTAAGAATGAAAATAATTGTAAAGAAAACATTCCCTCTAAAATGTACAGAATATTTTTCTATATTGTTCACTTTCTATTAAAAATCTCAATAAAACATCAGTTTTATTAGATAACCCAGTGAACCCTAAAGTTCCAATGTATTGAAAAGGGAAAAAGAGACAATATCCAATCACAATTATGTCGATCGCTGTAATTTGACGTTCGGTTTGTATGACGTAACGGAATAAGGATAAAATTAAAGGTGCGACTCTGCCTTTATATTTCTAATCATACATATTTAACAAGACAATACTTTGGGAGTTCCTTTTATAGATAATATTACTTATTTTGTATGTATGTTCCTTTATACGTCAAGCACAGTTATGTATATAGGTCAGGGCTTTTGGTATCGATATAATTAAATTTTAGTGATATTATGATTGAATGAGATGGTTTTAATTTGTATGGTTGTTCGCGCTAATCTCAGGAAGTACAAGTCCGATTTGTGTGTTTATTTTTGTTTGATAGTTGTATATATGGCGGCATTGTTATATTTACGATTTCTGACCAGGCTAATGCGCTACCTACCTTGGGCGCTAAAATGTTATCTTCCTTGTGTTTGGTTACAGTTTAGTTACCTTAAAATCGGTACACAACAATGCAATGCAATATTGGATAATATGTAAGGATAAAAGCCTTTTTGTAACGGGTACCTACGTGTTAAATTATAATGATTTGGGTCAATAAAAAACGCGTGTGTGTTGAAAAGACACACATACAAATACAGAGCATATACATATATAAATACAAATATCAGTCACAAATTATACAAAACAAATGAAAGTTTTTTTTTATGTATTTAGAAAAAGTAGCTTCTCACGAATGTAAATTATACAATATAAATTAATACCCTATAGTACTTAGGCGTTATGTAAGTATATATAGATATATACACACGTACAAAGAAACAAAATGTTACCTCTTTATAATGTTAATATAAATAAAGCCAGTTATACACGTTTGTTTAACATTTAGTCCAGTAATCTCGGGCTTAAGACACTGGCGAAAAATAATGAAAAACCACACTCGGTTAAGCCAGCGCAAATTAGATCTTTGCTCGTTGGGGTCACATCCACCCATTACTGATATTATATGTTAGCTTACCTATTATATATAAATACTATATTAACATTTATAATTACATTTTTGTATATAAGCTCAGTAGTTATGATATTTAATTATATATGCTTTTTATTATAGTTATGATTGTTTATGCTTTTATCAATTACATATAACAATAATTGAAAGAAAAATCTAATCTAACTGACCTCAGATTTTAAGAACAAAACAACAATGTTGTTTTACTAACAATTCATTCAAACTTAATATTAATCGACTAGTTTAGTGGTAGGGCTTTGTGTCAGACCGACTGAAAGATACTACAACGCATAACTATATAGATATATTATTAGTAACCCGCGGCTTCAATCACGCTGTAGGGTGTTTGTTGTCACGTGTCAGGCGAAAAAAGTAACCTATATCTTTTCCGGGAGTTCAAGTTTGCTTCCTAACAAATTTCATCGAATTCGGTCCAGCGGTTCGGTCGTAATTTGGTACATATAATCTACAAACCTTGGGAACAAAGGTGTTATATGTCCCTTGTCCTATCTCTGTGTAGTTACATAGGCTTATTCATCATAACAATAATTACTTAAATTTCCCATACACCAATATGCTGCTATGTTTTCAGAGTAAAAATAATGTCATATGAATGTGAAATGTGTAATATGTTTTTAAGCATCGAAAGGACACATATTTTTTTTTATTAAGTATTCACAGCATAATGTATAACGTATATATCGGGTACATAAACAAACTAAAATACATATATTTAGGCATAACAAACAAATAAGAAAAATAAAATTGCCATTCAATTAAATTTGTAATTCAAATATTTAGTAAAAAAAAATAAACCGGAAGGTCACTAACCTTAAAGACCCAATTAAATTACTTCTATTTTATTTATAAGCAAATTTAACCCATATTAATCGATTATTAATTAAATGTCTCGAATAATCGTTTCATCGGTACATATTTACATATAATACGACGTCCAATAAGATAGTCGTTTACAAACAGACAAACGCAATGTGATCATTTTGTCGATATATATTCTTTAATTACGATCGTTTATGGTCTGTTACTTAAACAGAGGTTAGTTTTTATTTAAATTTTAAATTTTCATAAAATATAATTCCAGTAATTGTATGGGCTTTTTTATTTATTAGCATTACTTATAAGATGTTTTTTGTTATTTTTTTTAAGTTATTAGATATAATTAAATTATATTAATATTTTATTAAAACTCTTAAATTATAGTTTTTTATTTAACTGACAGTCGGTAAATGTTGACAGACTTAAAAAAAAAACTAAGAGTAAATTAAGTATTGTTTTAAATAGGTCTTATTTTTATTTAATATCTTACAATTTTTTTTATAAAAATCCCGAAATAACTTTTTTTTAGTTAATAGAAATATAAAATATTATTTTTTTAGAACTCGGATGAATTGAATCATACTAGTTGCTAAATAATTATTGCTCAATAGATTTAAAACCTTTTGTAGACCATATTTCAATTTGGAAACACTTAAATTGTTTAGTTATATCAAACTAATATAATAAATAGTAAGCCAAAATAGTAACAAATGTATTGTACGTTATAATTATTTATTTTTAAAATTTTGTCACATTTACACGTATGTCATTTGTTGTTAAAATATAGAATAAAATAAAATATAAATACTCTTATGACTGTCGTTGAAACAGATTATATATTGTTACGATATAAATGATACCTACAAAAATATATTTGTATAAGTTGAGAGTTAAGTTAATGTAGGACTTTACATATAATTTAATAATATATTTAGGGTTTTAAGAAATATAATTTTTATTTTTAATTAAAATTGAAATAAGTTTATATGTACATTATTATATTTGAAAACTAATATTTACTGTTTTTTAGATAACAAATTTATTTAATAAAATACAAATCACTAAATGATACAACTATATCGAGAATCCTCTATATTTTTTTTTACTCCAAACGTAACAAAACATATACTTTTCGTTGCCATACTTACAATAGTAAATACATGACATAGCTAGTTCAAGATCTCTAGACGAATATTTTAAACTGAAAGTCATAAACATAATTATTTCGAATACCGCTTAACTCGATTTGTATCTACAATCATAATATTCCTTAGCATCGTAAATTCTATACGAGGCGCTCATTAAAACATAACCTAAACCATCGGAGATAAATCTTATAACAATAGTTGGGAGTAATTACTGGATGCCTAGTAAGGGACAAGAATCGACTAGATCGGTATCGATACTCGATGTATCGATTCCTTATTCGATTCAACTGCTTTATTGTTATTGTTTTAATCAAAATGTATTTGCATACGATAGTTATGAGTCGGGATGAACCCTGTAAGTTATGGGTGCTCAAATGGTATTTTTAAATTGGTTGGAAAAATAGAATGCTTTGCGTAATATATGGCAAACGTTTGAAATTAAATGTTTTATGGTATAGAATACATGTATTGTATTTCAAAATTAAGATTTTTTTTATTAGAAGACACAATGGTCTATGATTGTTGTGATCATATATATATGTAAAATAAAGAAAATCACACTATACTATACTTAATAATTATTGATGTTTGTTTTAATTGATTTTTTTCGTTTCGCGGTTCGTATTTCATTGAGTATGATACCATAGTTTTTGTAAATATAAAGTTGATAAATCGTTTTCGAGTAGGTGGTCATAGATATATGTAAAATAAAGAAAGTCACACTAAAATACTCAATAATTATTTATGTTTGTTTTAATTGATTATTTTATTTGGCGGTTCGAATTTCATTAAGTATGATACCAGTTTTTGTAAATATAAATTTTATAAATTGTTTTCGAGTAATAGAAGTAGATGTTTTTATTTCCCAATTACAAACCTAAAACAATACCTTCTTCAAGTTGAATAATTTTAACATTCATATCTTTATATCGCTAGACGTTTCTCTAATAGTATTACTAGATTTGATGAGCAGTCACTAAAATACCTTCAATATATCAAACGCAGCTATCTCTATTTAACTTGCATAATTTATACATACATCCATCCCTCTCTCTCTTCACGGGCACGTGACCAGCGTACAAGTAACGTAAAGTTTTCCCTACTTTATGGCAGTTTCCATGAAAAATCACCTGGCTGGGTACGGCGAGCTTGCCAAACGAGCTCCCGGATATAATCGTTTGACTATAAAGCTTAGAAACATTCTTGGCTGCATTTTGAAATACTTTCGGCTTATTCGGCCGGAATAAATAAGTATGTAATGAGAAAAACATTTGGGGTTTTCTTTTTTTTGGGCTACAATTTTCAATTGTATTAAGCGATTTGGTTAATCGAGGTCGTTAAAATACTGTAATGTCAATATTAAATTTAAAATAATAACTGAAAGAATCAATTAAATGTAAAGCTACCTGTTTGAGGGTATAGTTTTTCGTTTTATGTAACATTTTTTATACGTATCATAAAAAAAGAAAACTTAGTAAAAAAGCTAAGCTTGACCATTAAAAAAATAGCTATAGAAGAGATTCTTCCACCCAAAACGGCAGGCATAAAAAAACTAAATCAAAACAAAAAAAACTTTCTTTAATAAAAATATTTGTTACTTAAAACTTTTGCTATTTCCTAGAAAAAATGGAATAGTGTAAATTATATATAAATTTGTCATCAAAGATATCGTAACAAAAAATTTATTACTCAAAAGTAAACCGGAATTTTTCGGAATATTTTTACTTAGATTTTGAATATCAAACGTTGGAAAAATATTTCGCTTTTAAAAAGGGTCTCTAAAAATCTTATTACACGGCCTTTGTGCGAGTCCTGTGCTCCATTCAATCCGAGGAATGTCAGTGTGAAGAAACGAAAGTGAATAAGTATTGTCCGTGAAGCATTCGTATGCAAATACTTTTCTATAAGGGGATCGCTCTTAGCTGTTTTTTCATACTTAAGCTAGTAAGTCCTATTAAAAAAAAATAGACTCATATGTGGCAGTGAGTTAATTTTGCGGTTTTTACAGCCGTTGAAAATATCTATAAAAATCTTCGAACATTACTTAGATTCGTAGTTCATATGTTTAAAGTACAATTAGGTAGACTTATTATTATGTCGGTTAATTACGAAAAACGGTTACGAAACTCAGTAGTAATTATAAAATCCATTTAATTAATTTCACGACCTCCATGGTGGAGTGGTGTGAACAACAGTTTTCATGGATACGCCACTCCGAGAACAAACCGGAAACCAAACCGGAAAACCGGAACACAACAATAATGAGTACTGTTATTTGGCGGTAGAATAACCGATGAGTGGGTGGTACCTACCCAAACGGGCTTGCAGAAAGCCCTACCAAAAAGTGGCAATTCTGTTATTACAAATAATACCAGATCATAAACTATAAATAAAAACAAATCGTTATTTTTGTAATTTTAACTTTTAAATATTTAAATAATCTTTTATTCGTTACTAAAATTATCTGAAATAATATTATAATGTATAACATTCCTCATAAATGCACTAAAATACTTATCATATTATTTTACTAACTTTATCCCTTTGGAAAACTAGCCTTATAGTAGAAAAGTTTCATTTACATCTCTGATCAGATTATTATCATTTGCGCGAATATATCTTACCTATTAAAACATTTGTATGAACATACAATTTTCTACGTATAAACAATTGATGGCTCTCATTTGTATTGGAGAGATAGTCTATCTAGCCAGTTTCCTTTGTAGCTGTGTAACCGACTCTAAATATTAGAAACTCAATTGGACCGTGCTATACAGAAATGTTAAAGAGCTGAGATGGCCCAGTGGTTAGAACACGTGCATCTTAATCGATGATTTCGGGTTCAAACCCAGACAAGCACCACTATATATATGTATGTGTGCTTAATTTGTGTTTATAATTCAACTCGTGCTCGGCGGTGGAGGAAAAGATCGTGAGGAAACCTGCATGAGTCTAATTTCATTGAAATTCTGCCACATTTGCATTCCACCAACCCACATTGGAACAGCGTGGTGGAATATGTTCCAAGCCCTCTCCTTAATGGGAGAGGGGGCCATTAGCCCAGCAGTGGGAAATTTATAGGCTGAATTTATAACTTTACTTTTTTTACTTTATAAAAAATAAGACAATTGTTTACAGTTAAAGATTAAAAATTTGAAAAAAAAATTAGTCACTTTTTTTGTAAATGAATTTTTCATAATATTTTAATTTTTAATAATTTTGTTTTGTAACTTTAATCACTTTTAATAAAGTTTTATATTATAGACTAAAAACATAAAGTAGTAATTAGTGGAAGGTGTAATTTATTGTCTCGATTATAACGCCGTTTGACCCTCGACTTCAGCACTTTAAGTAAATTAAAGACATAACGTGGACATTCCGGATACAAAAGCGCGTGCTAGTGAGCGTTCTTAATTTAGACATCTAAATTATTAACTTGAGCAAATTCAGCAATATTCAGTTCTTAAAATAAGTCATGTTTACGACTAAGTTCATATTTTCTTCAAACTTCATTAAAGTTACGTTAATTCAGCAAAATTATTCAATCAATCTTTAATATTATAATAATGAAGATTTAATTCCATAGAAACACAAAAGTGTTTTCTATTTACAAAGAAATCAATTTTCGGATTTAAAAAATATCAAGAGCTAGTCATTTTCCTAAAACTACTACCTGGGTAAGACAAAAATTATATTCGAGTTATATTGACAATTTCAAGCACACATCTGTCAAACCTCCACCAAGAATATTGTCGGTAGAATCTTTTTTCCAAATCGGTGGTAGCATATGGTAGCAAATGACGATTCAAAAGTGTTTGTAAAAGCTTATTTGAATAAAGTTTATTTTGATTTGATTTGATTCAACGTTAATCTTATTGTGTACAGCTCATAATATAACATTATTTTGCCACGTCGTATCCACAAGTTTCTTTCGTATCTAGACAATTAAAACGAATTCGTATTGGGTGCATTAATTTATACTTTTTTTTTCTTCACACTTTTAATTTGCACGCGCCAAGTGTTTTGCATAAATTCTTTGCTTCGCGAAAATGTTCAGAAGCTCCAACAATTAGGGCGGCGGCTAATTTATTTGTTCTTTATAAGAAAATTCGTTGATTCTCTTTTGTTTCCTTAATTGCCTATATTTTTTTTGATTAATAATTATAAGTACATTTTCAGTTATTAAGTTTTGTGTTTTAATCATAATATAATATTTTATTCGATTCAAATGTAAGTAAGCGAACGTTTCGAAAAGATTCCGATTACGATTAATATTATCATAGGATATTAATGCTATTAAATTTTATTCATTATAATTAATAATACATAAGAAGGGAAGGAGTAATAACAGACGTACAATAATTTAATAAATTTTATTTAGTCTGTATAAGTTAAAGTAAATCTAGCCTATTTTTACTTTAAAACGATATCGTTTTCTGATAAAAAGTGAAAGTTATTTTTATATATTTTTCAATGTTTTCATTTATTATATTTGATTTATTGAGGAGATTTTTATATGACGTCTGTGGATTTATATTCCGCAAAATTTACTGAAAATTCTAAACCATAAATATGTCAGCCATAACTACAACTTAAAGTAATATCATAATCTTACAACGAAATGCTTTCACATTTCAACAGAGCATTCTAGGGGGCCTAAAAATTATTTTGTCAAACCGAAAAGCTCTTACATTGAATTTTCAACCTTAATTCATTACATTAAGGTTTGGTATCGTTCCTTGATTTAAATCGTGGTAAATGAAGAGTGTTCCTCCCGGCTATTAGTCCCGGGATCAATTCTCTAATCCCGGGATCGGATGACCAGCGTCATATTATTAAACTGGGATTTGGTCACTTGTAGCACTAATTCGTGTTCTTATTGTTTGTTCTCTTTCAACGTTGGAATTGATTGAAAACAGATCTTTTCTCTCGCTTACTTGCCTGGATTTGAAAAGGGACGGAAGTATAATCTGATTAGGTCAAATGCAGAAGACATAGGCTTCAAAATGTATTGTTATGTCTCGGTTGGAAGGGCGAGTAAGGCAGTGTATACACACGATGGACATGACTTCTTGTCCTCTGACGGTCTATTGGCAACGTAATCCATACACAGACCGCAAAGAATTGGAACTCTGTACATTTGTCATTGACACTTTCATGACAGTTTCGTGACTTACAATGACGTAACTAACAACAGGTGACGTTTGAATTTTATCATATTATAAATACAACAACAACAGCCTGTAAATTCCTACTGCTGGGCTAAAGGCCTCCTCTCCCTTTGAGGAGAAGGTTTGGAACATATACCACCACGCTGTTCCAATGCGGATTGGTGGAATACACATGTGGCAGAATTTAAATAAAACTAGTTATAACGGATTTTAATCGCGTGTTTTAATTATTTTGGACATCCCGACGTTTCGAGCACTTTATAGCGTTCGTGGTCACGCTGTTGACTTTTAAGCAAATAAATTAATAATTTAATTAAACAAAAAAAAAATTAATTTAAATATTTGTATTTAACTAACATGACTTTGTATTCTTTAAATGTTGAAGAGTAACTACTGAGTTTCTTGCCGGTTCTTCTCGGTAGAATCTACTTTCCGAACCGGTGGTAGCTTCACTTAATTGTAAAATGACGATTCAAAAATGCTTGTAAAACTCCTTGACGAAAGTTTATTTTGATTTGATTTGAACGAAATGGGTATGAAGCAAACTTGAACTCCAAGATAAGGCTACGTTTTTTGCTTGACACATGACAACCAACATCCTAAATCGCGAGTAAAGCCGCAGACGACTACTAGGTATAAAGAAAAGCTAACATAATTTCCAATATAATTTCTACCTTCTACTTTATCCACGGTAAGATAAAAAGCATAAAAAAGCAAACAGTCTGAAGCCGTCTTAAAAATGTCAAGTATTCATCACAAGGGACAAACAAAAAACCTAAAGACGAGCAAACAATTATTAAGGCAAGGCCACACTGTCTGACGCGTCTCGACCGCGCCTAATTCACTTATAAATATTCATGTATCTGTTATAGTCGTCATATTGTGATACTTTGATTAAGTGTCTCCTACCCTCGGGCTCCTGATTAATGGAGGACGACGATTGTTCGGGCGGCACCTTTGACAGTTGTTTTTTCTCGAACGAGCAATGCTACCGTCGTTTCAATACTGAATCTGTTGACAATGAATGATGTCGCTAGATGTTGGATTTCAAATCATTTTACGGTTTTAATTTTATGTATTAATATCTTGGAACGTTATAGAATTTTTCTTCTCAATTTTGAATTGGGTATGGAATGAAAGTTTATTGTGTTTTGCTTGATTGAGTATTACATATTCTTACTTGTGGACACAGTTGGGTTGTTATTATTCATTAGATATTTTATCGCTAAACATTAATAAAAAATCTATTGCATCTTAATAAAGGATAGCTAAATACTTCGTAGTACTTTTTATAGTTAACGATACTAACCATTATTTGTGGTCGAAGAGGTTTTTCTGAAAATATTCTGAATTTCGTCAAATGATACAGTTTTCTAAAGGAGGTTTTTCTTTATCAGGCTAACATGAAATAAAAGCACATATATAACACGTATATATCAAATATCAAAAATGTGTAATAGTTTATGCTGATTACTCAGCTGATATATTGGACTTCGAAAGACCTCGGACTTGGTAACGTCTTTACCAAACAATTCAAAGGTAAACCAGAGAGTAGATGTTCCTTATTTTTTAAGGTTCGCAATTGAAACTAACTGTGCTTTTTTTGGGATTGAATCCATAATCTTCAATCACGCCTCGCATATTCAACCCACTAAATAATTTTCGCCCTCCCAAAGAGTTCGCATATATCATTTTTTAAATTAATAAAACTAATAAATTAAATTATTCATATCACATCTCCGATAAGATCCTTCATTAAACAATACAGATGAATAACGCTTGTTCACGTTTATCGTTTATTGTATCAAATTTATCAAGACGATTAAACATGGAGCTGTCTTTAGGAATAAAACAGTACCCTTATACAGCTGAGGGGTGTTTTAAATGTTTGATTTTAATTAACTTCATCAGTCAAGAACAACTCCGGTAATACGTCGTTCGTCTTGTTTCACGTCAGCGGTAATCGACGACACTTCGTCGGCCCCACCCTTACGATAACAGCGTGATAATAAATTAATACTAATTCGTAATGAATTTTAACAAGACTTATGAAATTGAATGTAAATAAGGCTGTAACTGGATGGAGTGTTAGTTCGCTTGAAAGTTTTTGTAGTGTGTAGAGTGTGTGCCATTGTTGTCTTTTTTTTAAATTGAGACTAACTTTAAGTATATTTATTGCTTATACTAGCGACCCGTCCGGTTTCGCACGGGTAAAATACTGATTGTAAATATACCTACCACAAAAGATGATTTTTTTTTTATAAACAAAATATTAAATTATATTATAAACAAAAACCTTCCCCTCGAATCATTCTATTTATTAAAAGAAAACCACATCACAATACATGGCATAATTTTAAAGATCTAAGTATAAATAGAGCGGTAAGCGACTTTGTTTTTTATTATGTAATGATTTATCGGAATAATGATTACAAAGCAAAGAGGTGTAAAACCTCCTTGCTACGAAATATTATTATAATGTACTCTATATGTATTAAAAACATGTCGTGTTAACAAATTAGCGGATGCTAATACCGCGTCTTCGAGTGAAGACTTCAAACTTCAATAATCAAAGTGGAGTCCCAAGTGAGACACGGGGAGTCGAACTTGAATGTATAATGTAGAGGCTGTTACAAGAAAACCGTGTGAAATAGTGTGTACATATAGTTCGAACAATTTGTATATTATTTGATGATGTTATTAAAATACGGTTATTAGTTTATTGACAATGTAGGGCACTGAAGAAGTGATTTTATTTTTTTATTAATAAGATTCAAATTGGAATATTTCTCGTTTGCTCGTCTAAGATTAGTACATCTGAATTGGGTCGCTTTACAAAAGAACTAAATTATACGTGCCAACTTATCTTGGTGTGCGTGTTAGTTACAGTTGATACTCTCCAAACGTCAAATTACTTTACTAGTGTGCGTGTACTTTTCGATGCGCTCTCATTACCTATGTATGTATGTATCTCTCTATATCTCTGTTATCTATACATAATTTAATTCCTATTAAATAACAGTCATTTATAATATCGTACTAGTTAACACATGATATTAATGTATCTGTATTTCTTTTTTGCGTATCGTATACAAGTATGTGCCTTCTATTGTATAAATATTTTAATAATTTACGTTGTATATGAGCTGAGATGGCCCAGTGGTTAGGAGCTAAGATGGCCCAGGGGTTAGGCTGTAGCTACACTGGTTCACTCACCCTTCGAACCAGTATACAACAATGCTAAGTACTGTTGTTTGACGGTAGAATATCTGATGATTGAGTGGTACCTACCTTAACGTTCTTGCACAAAGCTCTACCACCAAATCTTATCCTGATCAACGTTCAATGGTTGAATTTAAATTGTACGGAACATCATTGTTGGGATTATAAAGTTAAGAATGACGTAAGCGGATTTCCGTAAATAGTTTAATCTAAGTAATGTAATGCAAAACAAAAAAGAACATTCATACATAACCCTTCTCCCCTTAATCCGGTAAACTTCGCGTTTGACGCCTTTCTCAATCCAAGAGCGGATTTACTTAACACATGTAGTGGGGTTGCCATAAATAATAATTCCTGCCCCGACTTACGAGATAAATCGACATATGCTAATATCATTCCAAATTATTTATTGAGGGGTAACCTATTCGGACGGGGATGAAACAAAGGGGTCCAACTGGACTTTTTAAAGAGAATTTTCCATAGGAATTCATAATTCCGAGACTGAAAAAAACAAAACACAGTCTATTTCAAATTTGATAATTTATACATTCATTAATGTACTATAATAAGTGTCTTATCAAATTTGTTGTAAGTTAAATATATTTCTTATTTTAATATAAATACTTTTTGGTCGAGTTCACGAATATATTCCGAACCAGTGGTAGTTTACATGTAAAATGACCTATAGTTTTCCTTTTTTGAAAACGTACATTCTAATTTTGAATTTTGATTTCAAACGAAATGTACTGTGTCAAAAACAAAATGTAATGTAAGTTTCTTGCAATTTCAAAAATAGATTTGTTTATGTCAAAAAAAAACCTCAACTCAAAATATTCAATCATTCAAGCTAATTAATAAAATCTATTAATTCTAATACGATAACTGAAAGTTAAATTTTAAATTTGGAATGTATTTTAAAAAAAATCAGATACGTTGTTCTCCATGTCAGCCCACATGAGTAATATGTTAGTCGAGCCCTCCGCCTGATAAAGTGACTTTTGCTTAAGCCAATATTCCGTTGTTTTATTGATCTTATTTGTCAAGACATGCGTTTCTATAATTCTTTCTATAAATACAAGTTTGAAATACGATGTCAATTCTTATTACATTTCTGTAGTGAAAAATGCTAAAGTAACTCTGTCTATTCGTTCGTCTATCTTTTCGTGTTTGTTCGTATATGAACTCGACCTTCGATTATGATGTTTCTTTATTGGGCTATCACGACTGTCAACGTACCTATGCGTTGAAAATTAAATGAATCAAAAGTAGATTAATCAGCATAAGTCATCAGCCTTTACATTTATTTGTTGTTAGAGCTTTGGCTGGGTGCACAATGCTCTTTCACGATCAAGCCGCTTAACCGATTTTGATGAAATTTGGTATGAAGCAATTTGAACTCAAAGAGAGGCTCCTTTTGTACCTAACACATGACAACCAATACCGAAGCGGCGTGCGTAAACTAGTGTCGTATATATTAAAGCTTTTTATAAATAAATTTATTATGTCATATAGTTTCTAATGTTACTCTTTCGTGTTTAAACTATAGAAGTGTAGAGAGGAACGCATAATCGTCACTCACGTATCGCCACGCACTGAGGAGTGCTGTCGTAAAAGACATTGGATTTTTTCACGACCCCCGAGCGGGATTTAATTATTGTTTTATTACGTGTTAGGGGACAGCGCTGGGGTTCGGAGATAATGTCCACGGGTCCTTCGTTCATACCTTCTGTTTAAAGTTATCGACTGCTAAGTAAGTTTAAGGTAATGTAACAACATTATGCTTGATGAGAGGAAATTTTCATTTGGTAGAATTTTGTGAAATACTACTTGGGTAGGTTACCACGCAACCCATATGAGCTGAGATGGCCCAGTGGTTAGAACGTATGCGTCTTAACCGATGATTGCGGGTCCAAACCCAGGCAAGCACCACTATATATGTGATTAATTTGTGTTTATAATTCATCTCGTGCTCGGCGGTGAAGGAAAACATCGTGAGGAAACCTGCATGTGTCTAATTTCTCATCAAAATTCTGCCACATGTGCATTCCATCAACCCGCATTGGAACAGCGTGGTGGAATATGTTCCAAACCCTCTCCTTAATGGAAGAGGAGGCCTTATCTCAGCAGTGGGAAATGTACAAGCTGTTACTTTACTTTACTCTTCAACCCATATTCTACCACTAAACAGTAGTATTTAGTATTATTATGTGACTGTTCGATGTACCACAGTTTCCAAGGTCTTTGCGGGTATGATGATATAGGGTGGTAGTGTTGACCACTTATATTGTCCGGACTTACTAATTTGTGAACTATTTGAATAAAAAAGCAAGGAGACGTGTTAATATCCTTAATCACAAACGATGCTTTGATAACAAACAACACACGACAGGCAAAAAGGCCTACCTGATTGTAACTGGTCAAGACAGGCCATGAACATTGGTGCCGTAACAAAAGCTTACATCACCAATACACCACAAACCAAGGGAACCAAAAATGTTATGACCCTTGTGCGAGCCATATCAATCATAATTGATACGTGTTTGCACAAAGCCCTATCGCCAAATCAAAGTTACATCTCACTTTCTAGTCCAAACTTGAATTACCACCGAGTAAATCTTACTTTCTCTTAACTAAGCACGATACGAATTTAATGACAAAGTCTGTCAAATGACATAATCATATATTGTTTTAATAGTCAAAATAAAAATGATAAAGCAAACAATCTGTGTTAAAACAAGTCGATTATATCCACGTTTTACAATTGCTTACAATCTTTATCTAACAAGAAAATATTCGTAGCTTTTTTTTTTTAAATACACGAAAACAAGTTTCCAACTTGGCAGTCCAAGTTCATAAAGTAGGAAGTTAGGAAGACCTCATTAAGAGTCATTAAACCGCAGTCGTTAGGTCGTAAACTTGGCCGGACGACTCAGTAGGGATTTTTGTCTTTACCAAGCTCTTTGTAAGGCCACTTCCTTACTTAAAAACTTCACACACAATGTACCTAATGTAATTTTTCATTAATAACTTGCAGGATTTATGGCTGTTTTGCATTAAATTCGTCTGGAATGTATAATTAAAATTTATACTTTAATAAATGTTACGCTGCAAAATTAAAGAGGTATACAAATGATTCAAACCTAAATTTAATAAATGAATATAATATTTTTTAGGGTTTTCCCCGTTGGCAGAACGTTTATGTATATGCTTATATTTCGATAAAACTATTGATTTACTGTTGATGATAAGAAAACATTAAAAAATTTGCTTGCCAATAAATTCATATAAAAATTCAGTTATTTTTGTCGATGACTGTACATTATTATTAATATTTGCTCACTTATTAAACATATCACATTTATTTTTATTACACATATCAAAGAAATGCTGACATACAACAGACAATAGCGAAATCACAAAGACGAAGATTTCATCTTAGAGTCAAAGAGATAGACATTCGCGCCTTTTCTTAAAAGGTATTTTCTGATAAGGTTTCACTCAATACGAACATCCGTAACAATGCAATCCGCCCATTATGAAGAACCTAATACACCTTATATGAGATCAAATGCTTTTTTGAGTATTTCATTCGTGACCTTACGATTGATGCGGATTTTATCACGTAATAATCGATCTTATTACCGGTGCATAAAGATTACAATTTCCATTGTAGATCGAACTGAAAGGAAATAAATGATTAACGAAAATCAACTTTATAATACAACAGCTAAGATTGATTATTGATTGATGGATTTTAAATTAAAAGTTGCTAAGGAATGCCATTCGAATTCAGTGAGTTCACGTTGTTTAGTGAAATGTGCAATCATATAGAATCAGAGGAAAGAAAAAGATATTATTCAACGGTTGATTGTTAACGCAGCGTTTGATATCAATCGCAAAAATATACCATCTAAGTTGTGGGTTCCGTAGAGATTCAATAATTAAGTCTTAATAGTTAAAAAGTAATAATGAAAAATAAACCTTATTACAAATCAAACGTCATAATTTTTATCCTCAAGGATCATTCGAGATGGTATTTGTTACCGATTTATTCTACTTTTTATGATAAAATTAGCTCAAGATACATATGAAGATACAGATAGTATATAAAAACCTTACTAATTGATAAATCTCAATTAAGCAGAATGAAAAACAAAAAGTATTCCATTATAGTACTCGATAATTAATAGCTATAATTTCCATTGAAACATTGATATATATGTTCATACATATATATTTTCCAAATAAATCGAACATAACCCTAAAAATAAAATAGCATACGTAAAATTTTGTTTTTTTTCACACAAATTCCCGATTATTCAATGAGCTGCTTAAGTTATCGATTATAACCTCCATGGTGGAGCAAGAAAGTGTGAATGCACATTGTTAAGTGTTTGTGGATTTTTCTCATCGTATTTTAAATTTGGAACGATAAACAAAATTATCGATTTTTAAACCTCCTTTTTAGTGTGCATTTTTACAATTGTTTGTAACATATTGAAACGAAAATAAAATATAAAAAATAACTCTCTGAGATATTATATTTACTCAATGCATATGTATGTAACCATATACCAAAGTGACATTATTTACAATTTTTGTCTGTCCGTCTGTCTATATGTTTGTTCCGGCTAATCTCTGGAACGGCTGGACCGATTTTGACGGGACTTTCACTGGTAGATAACTGTATTACAAGGAGTAACTTAGGCTTATTTTTTGTTAAATTCAAACGCGTACAAGCTCGCGGGCACAGCTTGAGTTTCCTTCACTTCTGTCAGTCTTTTTTTAGTACTATGTACTTTAATACTGTACTAATTTAATTTTTTAGGCTTAAAGCATAGTAGTAGTTTTAAAGAAAATGATCTAGAACTATATTTAAGATCTCAATTCGTAGGCAAACGCTGAATTAAGTTAAGTAGAGATCGTCGGGCGGTCGTAAAAGTGACCCCACGATATCAAGGGTCAAGACGCTGGGCTATACCAATTCAATAATTTATACAATTGATAAATAATAAATAGAGCATGACCGACGTATTTTATTTTTGTTTTATATGTCTAGGATCAGCGGTGCGCCATTTGCGGCGTTTGAAATGGATGAGTTTGAAATATTTATTGCATTTGATTTTACTGAATTATATTAAAAACTTGTTGTAGTTTGTGAATTGATCGTTTTATTTATTATACATAGTACTCATACCGACTTCACACAAGTAGAATAGGTATACGTAAAATATTTATAATTGAAGACACATTAAGAACAGAAGCAAAGAAATTCTCTTCTCACAAATCTTATCGCCAAGTTTCATGGCATTTGTAAATATATATACATTAAAAGATCGTTTTAATATTATACATTTTTTTAAATTTTCTACTTACAGATCCTTATCGTAGGCCATTATAAGAAATTGAAATTTGAAACATTCAACGTATACTTGTATGTTTATTTATGTTTGTCTATAAAAACAACATTAAATACTCCATTCGTATTATATAAATACATAGATAGATAGCGTGAATCTTTCCATGATTACGGTTCAAACCCAAGCAAGCACCATATGTTCATGTGCTTTTTTTGTGTGTATTGATCTCGTGCTCCATGTAAGAAAATATCGAAGACCTATACATGTCTAATTTCAATAAGATTCTGCTACGACGTAGATCCACCAACTAGTATTGGATCAGCGTGGTGAAAAATCCCTACTTTATCTCAAGGAGAGGAGTACTTAGTCCAGTAGTGATTATCAATGCAGTTACCACTTTTATTCCTTTTTTAAAATATGCCATATTCATAATATCATTCAAAATATGGCAGTTATTTTAAAAAGCAGTAAAAGGTACTTTGTGTAATAAAATTCTTTTATCGTATGGTTTTACTACCCGCAAAGCATTCGGAGCGTTACCGGGATACTCTCTAACGGCAGAAAAACGGTAACGAACGTTTATCCTAATCCAGCGACTGTATTATACAGGGAAGATTGGTTTTTGTTTAGCGGAACAAGTGATGAGAATTACGCGGATGACTTAAACACACCCTAAACAATGGCAACAAAACAATTTACATAAATATCTGAAATTATGAAATATCTAAATTATATTTAAAAAAAATATACATATTGTGGTAGTAAAAAGCTAGAGAAAAACACTGGACTGCAAATAAGACAGTGAATAAGGATGTAGGTAGCTAGAGATGGAATTAAATTGGAAAGAAAACGAAGATATAAGAAAATTCGGTGAAAATAATACATTTCGTATTTGTTATTATAATATTATTATTTAATAATAGTCTTATTTACATTGCAATTATATTAATCATCTTTTTGTCATTTTTATTGAAATTTATTTTATAATCCATATAATCAATGCTTCTGTCAAGTAGAGTCGTTCATATCTTTAACGGAACATATGTTCATCTCTTTAATATTATATGTTAGGCATAATAAAGTATAACACTTAGTGCAATTGTATCGCTTATTTTCATTTTACTTGGTGGTAGGGCTTCGTGCAAGCCCGTCTGGGTGGGTACCACCCACTCATCAGTTATTCTACCGCCAAATAACAGTACTCAGTATTATTGTGTTCCGGTTTGAAGGGTGAGTGAGCCAGTGTAACTACAGGCACAAGGGACATAGCTACTTAGTTCCCAAGGTTGGTGGCACATTGACGATGTAAGGAATAGTTAATATTTCTTACAGCGTCATTGTCTATTGGTGATGGTGACCACTTATCATCAGGTGGACCATATGCTCGTCGTCCAACATATACCATAAAAAAATACCCTTATCAAAACGCTATCTCCCATTATTCGGAACGCACAATCATTCGATTGTCTTAACCCAAAATCGAATCTAAAAATGCATCAGATAGTCGACGAGTGGACGGTTATGTCTCATAAAATGCGGGGCAGTTTCGATAAACGTTTGTTAGAGCAAGAGCTATCGGGGGCTGTTTAGTGGAATTCCTCGACAGTAAATACGCGGTTAGATTGTCTGGAATAGACTGCTCACTGACCTTTCGTTTTCATAATGGAATAAGTAATTTGGTAGCGGTCTTCGAAGGGATCTACATTTTGCTTAACATATTTGTTGTTTACTGTTATGTATATAAGGCTTACTAATAGATTGATGTTATAGCCTTTTTATGTTTAGCTACTTTTGCCAAAAATAGGAGAATATTGGTATTCGATCGCGCTTGAAGGCAGTTGTGGCAGCATTTCATTCAATAAATGCAGCTGCTCTCACGACGTTCTCCGTCACTGCTCTGTAAGAAATCAAATAAAAACATAAAAAATAAGACATTCATGGATAATGTACAATTGATAGTTTATTTTAACAAAAATTTACAGACTTAAATCAATGAAACACTTGAAATTTAAACATAGATAAGACATAAGCATATGGATTTTTTCAATCGTACTTCACACTCTCGGCCATAAACTGACATCATCTGTGACAGATCAGACGTCCTACCGACGCTTTTACAATTTAAGGTACCGGACTATAGCAACTCTTTCCAAAAAAGCGCTAAAGTGCTATTCAGTTAAAGCTAACCTGATCCGTGAATCAAAATCAGGATAGCTAACGAAAAGGTACTCGTGGGAAACTACAGCTCATCTCATGGTAGTAAGGGTTCTCAATCATAACAAAATCCGCCAGATATTATATAGGAATCAGACTCCTGAACATATCACTAGGTAGCTTCACTTAATTGTTAAATGACGATTCAAAAGTGCTTGTAAAAGCCCACTTGAATAAAGTATATTTTGATTTTGATTTATTTATAAAAGCGCAAAATTTTCTACTGAATTCACAGCATCTGTGGTCACATCCTCAACAGGTCCATAGTAAGAGTTGTGATATAGCATCCAAGTGACCAAATAATACAAATAAAATGAACAATTGAAAAATCTGACAAATAGCTTTACAAAGACACAACAGCCTATTAAGGAATAATATTCATTATGAACATTAATTAATATACAAGTATTGCCACGAAGAGATCAATACAGCTTCAAGAACAAATTAGTTCACGTAAATACTATTTCATTTATATAACTCTTACGAAAGAGAGAAATTATTATATATAATATTATATTATATATAAATTGCAACAGTTATTATATTGAAATATATTTTTATTTTAAAACCGTATTTGCAAAACATAAATGTTTTATAATACTTTTATTTTCCACCACAATAGCAGCTCGTTATCGCTCTCGTCTTTAAAGCTATGCGCCTGCGCATAAAAACGACATTTTTAATATAAATAACGAAGGGACGTTGATTGACAGGTCCTGCTGCGTTTACTTTCCACTTTTGTAGTTCCGCGGGGAAATATGACGAAATTGATTTGAAAACTTTTTCTTCGGAATTTAAATTCTACGTTACGACTTTTTTTTCAACAAATTGATCAAGGAGCTGTCATTGTTTATAACATTATTTCGATTGTTTCCTCTAATGGATGTTTCGAGAAGGATTTTGACTAATTTGTTAGTTAAATCTAATATATACTAAAATTGAAATATATTAACGTAAAATTTATAATTATATATCTATTAAAAAAAACTAGCTGCCAGACCCGACTCTGTGTGTATAAAATTCACACAAAATTACTGCTACCATTACGCTAATTTAACGTTGAAATTTCCATCTTTTTCCCCCTAGCTGCTACAGTCTAATAATGTAACATTATTTCTATGCAAGCACATAGTTTCTTCATAGGTTATGATTTCATTGCTAAACATGAAATTAATTTTAAAAATGAACAAAAAAGAACAGTATAGGTTAGGTTAACTCATACAATACGGAACCAATTTTATTAAATTTCGATCGCTTAGCACTTTTAATTGTTAATCATCGTTTAGCATTTAATGAATATTACAGTTTAGTATTATGTCTTAAGTTTTTGTCGTGCTCCGAACTCGAAACTAATAAGAATCAGCACGGCCACCTTCCCAGCTGATCGAAGAGATACATACGATTTACATTTTAAAAATTACGTATTAAGAAAATTATCACCTCGTCTGTCTGTGGTTTGTATGTTTTTACATAATACTAAGATAAATTGATCCTTGTATCGTGTTAAAATTCAATTAAGTGAATATTTAGCGCCTTAACATCGCATCTGTTTCTTTTATATATGATTTTGGTTTGTCGTCCGTACGACGAACGACGAAGAAGATGAAGTATTTTATAAATAGATAAACGCTCTAAAACGTTTGCTATTATATAAATATATCCACAGACTATATATTTGTACAATATACAAACAACAACGACAACAGCCTGTAAATTCCCACTGCTGGGCTAAAGGCCTCCTCTCCCTTTGAGGAGAAGGTTTGGAACATACATATTCCACCACGCTGTTCCAATGCGGGTTGGTGCAATACACATGTGGCAGAATTTCTATGAAATTTGTCACATGCAGGTTTCCTCACGATGTTTTCCTTCACCGCTGAGCACGAGATGAATTAAAAAGACACATTTAATAATAAAATACTCGTAGAGATATACTCTTACGAATTACATTTGGTCTTAGTTGTAAAAGCGAAATTTCCAATCTTATTTTTATTTTGAAGTAAAGAAATAAATAACTTTTATTTACTTTTAGACATTAAAATTCAGGGGCTATAGTTTGATAGAATAATTGTTTTTTTATTATTATTTTTCTACATTATGCGACCTGCATGATAGAGTATAATAATCATTTAATTGCCATATAGTAAGTATACGACATGAAATTTCTTAATTAATAATTTATAATATAAATAAATTCAACACTTTACTATCCGATCAATATTATATCCATTTTATTAAAGTAATTTAAATACAATAAGATTCTATATTTTTCTAATATTCATATATATTGTAAATGGTAGTTCAGAGGGTGGTAGGGTGGTATCAGTCGGAGGTCATAAAGGTTGGGTCAGCATCGCCGAATTATGTAAAGTGCGCGGTCATTACGGACATATAGAGGCGACTCGATCTTGTGTAGTGCTCTCGAACGCGTTTGATACTTGATCTGTTTTCCTCTGTACCATGAATTTTAATAAGTTTGTTTTATGTGAGAGGAATGTATGTTTTCCGTACACTTTAATAAATAAAATTTAATTTGATAAGGTTCCTTATAGCATATACAACTCTACAAAAAATGATTTTGTCGTACTAGCTTAGTTTGTAAGGAAACTTTGTAAACGTGACAGTCTCACAGAAAAGTTTAGGATTATTTATACTTAGTCTGGTTAGTACATACTATATAATTTAATTAGAAATAATAAAAAAAATAATGATTTTCTCTATTCCATGTTTTATAGGTATGTTTCGTAGATCAAGCGTTTGGTGTTAGGACCTGGGTTCAAACCCCAGGTCACATGAAGTCATTAGTCATGATCTGACCCATTCCGATCAATATTGCGCTTCCATCGGGATATAGAGTGCATCTGTGCTACACACTGTAACCACATGCACAAGGGTTATATAATCATAGCTCTCGACATTTGTGGCACATTAGTGATGTCAGATGTGAGTCCCCAAAGTCCCCTTATCTGTAAAAGTAAAAAGTAAAGTAAAGTAACAGCCTGTACATTTCCCACTGCTGAGATAAGGCCTCCTCTTCCATTAAGGAGAGGGTTAGGTAAGATATTCCACCACGCTGTTCCAATGCGGGTTGGTGGAATGCACATGTGGCAAAATTTCTATGAAATTAGACACATGCAAGTTTCCTCACGATGTATTCCTTCACCGCCGAGAACAAGATGAATTATAAACACAAATTAAGCATATATATATATATATATATATATATATATATATATATATATATATATATATATATATATATATATATATATATATATATATATAGTGGTGCTTCCCTGGGTTTGAAACCGCTGGGCTGGGCCAACTGTACTATATGGAAATAAAATGCTAATTGTGGAAACAATAACAATACCCTTGTATGCATTTTTATGACTTGTAAATAAAATTCTTAATCGAATTCAATGAAAACTCTATCAGCTGTTCATTATACGATTTCGTACGCATGAGATTCGTTTATATTTTTTGTTCTTAAGATATGCGAGCCGAAATTACCATTAACATTACAAGTATACACAGACATACACACATACTAAAATGACTGAATTGTGATTTGGGCCAAAAAATCTATACCTATACTGTTAGGTTTATGAGTAGAGATATATTTAGGGTGATATAGAGTAGGAAGATGAATAATAAGGGAGGTTTTTACGTTTTTTTATTTATTATATTAGTATAGTATAGTATTCAGACTTTCAAGGTGCTACTCAGAATCTTTAAACAGAAAAAATAAGGTAGGGTTTCGTACAAGCCCGTCTGGGTAGGTATCACCCACTCATCAGGTAATCTACCGCCAAACAACAGTACTTAGTATTGTTGTGCTCCGGTTTGGAGGGTGAGTAAGCCAGTGTAAGTGTACAAGCACAAGAGACATAACATTTTAGTTCCCAAGGTTGGTGGCGCATGGGTGATGTAAGGAATGGGTGAATGAATTTTGCGATGAAGATAGTTGGAGGACATAGCTGAAATGGCCCAGTGGTCGGAACGTGTGCATCTTAACCGATGATTGCGAGTTCATACTGCAAGCACCGCTGAATTTTCAAGTACCTAGTTTGTGTTTATAATCCATCTCATGCTCAGCGGTGGAGTAGAACATCGTAAGGAAACCTGCATGTGTCTAATTTCAACGCAATTCTGATACATCCACCATCTAACCGTATTGGATCAGCATGGTAGATTATACTTTACCCACTTGGGTAGGCTTGGCTACCCAAGTGGGTAAAGTCGCAGGTTCAGCTGGTCAAATAATAAATTTACAAATGTTAATAAAATTGATTAATAATCATTTTATAATATTCAATCAAATTCAACTCTTAGTATGTTGTTTAATTAATAAAATTTTCATTGTTTAAACACTTATTAGTTTGTTCGTTAAATAAATAAACATTTATGTAGACGACGCAAGAAACGTTTTTAACTTAATGTAATTCTTTTCTTCCGAACCATCGATTTCAGTCCATAAATCAACTACTCCGGGAGCCCTTATCAAAGTAAATATCCTTGTTAGATCAGCTTTCGATATTATGCAAATCGCATTATTATTCATACTGTTTTTGCAAAGGGCGTTGCGGAGCAAACCCTAATCTTATGCTTCAAAATATTACAAATTGGCATCTGTTCTTAATAAACTTATTAATGTTCAAAATTAGACTTTAGTACGACGTAATAAAGGCCAAAATAACCGAAAGCAGCGTTAGTGCACTGTATCGGCAAAGTCGTTCTGAGTAATGCTACTCGCTCATAGATGGCGCCGATGGCAATGCAAATTTTCGAAGCATAATTTCCAATGATGAAAAATTGGGGTTCCACAAATCTGATTGACAAAACATCTGTAAGTTATTCCAAGTTATTATAATGTAATAAGATTAAGGTGTGCCGCAGTTATTATTTCATAATGTCGATTTGATGGAGGATATGATTTTAAGGTTATCTTTTTTGTAAATTAATATTTAGGGGTGGTATAAGAAAAATATTTTGAAGCACAATGTATTTTTAAAGAATGAATTATTGTATAATGGCAACTCCGATACGATAACGATAGCTTATATTCGAAAATCAAAACAAAATCTGTACTTATATCATTTTATTAAAAAAAAAAATTGGAATGCATTCGATATTTAAATCTCAACCGAATCTTTTGATTAGTACTAAGATAAAATCATTATTAGTCAATGGTGCAGCGCGATTCTCAACTCGAATAAGGTTCCCATGAAAATATTCACTCGAACAATTCGCTGGTAGAGGTCAGATTACAAATGTAAGGTCATAGGATACATTCTCATATTAAATTTGCGTAAATTATGCGTATTTTCGTATTGTTCGATTACCAATCATTTTTAACGACGTTTTACATGAGTGTACGATTGTAATAAAGCATTAATAACATTATAGAGATTATCGTTTATTTATTTATTTATTTTTTACCAAACTAAGATGCATTATTATTTTTATTAGTCCGCAGTTTGAAGACGAATGAAATTAACAGTTATGAATTTGATTAAATGTTTACTATACTGTTTTGATTGATTTATTTTTGACGGTGACGGCTGTTAAATTTACCTGAACAGTTTTTGTATGTAATGCTTTTAATTTCTTTTTTCATGTATTTATTTTCTTACTATAATAAAAAAAAAGTATAAGTGGGAATGAAAGATAATAGTTTCAATATAGTCATAAAATTATTATTATATTTATAATTATATTTATATTTCTAAATTCGTGGTCGAGTTGTGTGTATGCCGGTTTTCGTGAGTACGCCTCTCCAAGGTCCCGGGTTCGATTCCCGGCCGAGTCGATATACAAATAGTTCTTTAGTTTGCTAGGTTGCCTTGAGTGTTTGTGGTACCGTCGTTACTTCTGATTTTCAATAACACAAGTGCTTTAGCTACTTACATTGGGATCAGAGTATACGTCAATGTATGTGATGTTGTCCAATATTTATTTATTTATTTATAATTAGTATATGAGAAAGAAATTACAATATTTTTCATGTTCAGCCGTCCACGTGTTTAAAGGAAACATCATAATCATATTTAGTATTCTAACACTTTAATATTATTTATACCCCATCATTTCTTCTTTTGCTGAATTGATAACACCGTAATCATACATATATTATATTGCAACAACCTGTATTATTTCGAGTCATCTTTATTTTTTTGGTAACGAAATCCTTTTTATATTGATCTAAAGTTAGGTAGGTTCATTATTGTTACCGCAGGCTTAATCCATAATTTAATTATAAGTACAATATTGGACACAACACTATTGTAAGCAATAACGGTAACACTGAACCATAAGCGGACGTGTAATATACATTTAAATTTGCATAATTTCCAAATGTGAAAATTTATTTTGTTATTATTATGCTTAGTTTATTTTATTTGTAATTGTACATTAAATCTTTAGTTGATTTTATTGAAATTATTGAGATGATCCATATAAAAATAGTGTTTAAAATATTATGCACCAAATGAAATCAATATTCATCTACAATACGATATCGTCACAGTAGCGCCATCTAGTGTCAGCAGGAGAAACTAACGATAACTATCCCGTTAGTTTATCTTATTGCTAAGAGATGGCGCTACATTATCTCGCTTTATATTTAACAAGCTTAAGTGTGTTTGTTTCGCTGTGCGTATATTTGTATTATATATATATATATATATATATATATATATAATATGTTTTTTTAATTAAAATAATTATAAAAAATAATTCAGCGTTTAGAAGTTTGGAAAACTTCATACAATTTTTTTTACAATTTTTACGTTTATGTATATTATATTTTTAGTGTTTTTTTGGTTTGGTGATACATAATATAAACATTAATTACAAATAACTTGTTTCAGATACTATGCACAAGAGAACTGGTTAAGTAAAATTTTTAAATATGTTATTTACTTATATTTTTATTTGAATTGCAATGATTTTATTTTCTATACAATGTTACTAATTATATTTTAAACGCTTATTTAAATTTTCCTTAATGCTTACTTATATAAGTTTATTATTAGCTTTTTTCCTTTTATTAAAACTACTTTCTGTTTCACAATAACAACAGTTTTTGGAGGAATGCTAGAAGGTCTACAAAACACAACGTCTTTATACATTTTTAAATAATATACCTAATGTAACTTTAGTACATAATCATGTATTTTAATTGGTATTGATCGATTCGTAAAATTACTTTTTTTTTTACAATTCATCTCGTGTCTGTGGTCAAGGAAAACATCGTGATGAAGCTACAGTTGTCGCATGATATTTTGTTACATGATCCTGTATTGAAGCAATGTGGAATATGCCCTCAGCTTTCATTCCAAGAATACAGGCGACGTTAGATCTTAGTTCTTTATATGTATCATACAGCTGTTACATTATTTTATTTTGTTCATACGATAATCTATCCACCACGGGAGCTACATTCAAGCTTTTTCTTATACACTCATTTCATAATCAATTATCAATCAACATCAACGGCCTGTAAATTCCCACTGCTGGGCTAAAGGCCTCTTCTCCCTTTGAGGAGAAGGTTTGGAACAAATTCCACCACGCTGTTCCAATGCGGGTTGGTGAAATACACATATGGCAGAATTTCTATGAAATTTGTCACATGCAGGTTTCCTCATGTTGTTTTCCTTCACAGCTGAGTACAAGATGAATTATAAAGACAAATTAAGCACATGAATTAGCGGTGCTCGCCTGGATTTGTACTCGCAATCATCGGTTATGATGCACGCGTTCTAAACACTGGGCCATCTCGACTCACTCATTTCATATTCTACCCATTATCACCCCTCACACTCCTCTCAACATACCCATCTTAGTTGAATGCATCGTATTTAAGATTATTCTAGGCTTTATGTATGTATGTATAAATTTATCAGAATTTTAATTTGCAATAAGCGGAGAGAAATTACTTACACTAAAAATAAACTTGAGAAATGGAGGCAATACGTCACGCAGAAGATAATGATGATGTTGTCCTGGACAATTTACTCAGGACATATTATAGTGTTCGACTGTGTGTGCAAAGAGCCGACGAATAATACCATCTAATTATAAGTGGTCAGCACAGTCCATTGACATCGACGCTGTTAGAAATATTGACCATTCCTTACATTACCAATGCGCCACCGATCTTGGGAACTAAGATGCTGTGTCCCTTGTGCCTTTAGTTACACTGGCTCACTCCCTTTCAACGCGGGACTGTTTAGTCCTTTGCTTTGAAGGGGAGATAATGAGTAATGCTGTTTCGCGATAGAATATGGTGGTACTCCCACTCAGTCGGGCTTGTATAAAGCTCTACCAACAACTATCAGTTTTCAGGACCTCGGGATCTGAGGCCTATTATCCAGTTACCTCATAAAAGAAGCAGTCAAGAGATAATTACTTATTAAAAAGGGATATGCAACATTGATTTTTATCATTATGATTTAATTCCAAGGACACAGGATCAAAAATGAGTATCGCCGTAAATTTTGTTTAACATCTCACAAGTGGGATTCCAAGTGGCATATAACATACTGTTGAAAACAAACGTTCATCTTCCTCCTATCCTTATCCCAATTTTATTTGGGGTCAGCGCAGCGAGTCTTCTTTCATGCTTCTCTGTCTGACGTCATCATCATCTTTCACACAATCCATCCATCGATTATTTGGTCGTCCCCTTCCTGATCCATGCTCCATGCTGAAGTCTATAAAAACAAAGCTACGAGAACATTTTTAATCAAAGATAAATATTCAAGTCTTATCCGACGAAGTTTCGTCTTAGAACATAACACGGTCAATTAGCAGGCGACAATAACAATAAAATCTTTAACCCTCAAACTACGTACACTTTTAATTCCGTGTAACTCGTCCATTAGCCACGGAAGGGTTACAGCTTAACGGACCTTGTAATCTAGTCTTTTTAAGAAATTACCCATTTAAGAAAATAAAACCTCAACCCCTTCAAAAACAATATTATATCACTAAATAAATGATAGTGTAAAGATTTACGTATTTTTAAATTTGTCGCATTATAATTAGATACAGTTGATAATATTTTTTATTTAGCTTTTTATCAAATTGTTTAGTATTATTTATTGCATAAATAATTGTCTTATTTGCCTACTAACATAATTTCAGAGACACAAACATACTTTACTTAATAATTTATTTGTAGCGGCAAAAGAAGGAACACGATTGTAGACATTTATTATGTCTTTAAAGGCGAAAATCACTCGAAATATTCGAAAATCTGATATGCAATACTGTCTGGGAAATTGTAATAAAAATATTCAATGTCAATACATAGAATATTTTCAACCGCCAAATCTAGGATTAAAACACAGGACCTCGATTTTCGCATCCTTTTAGCTTAGCCACAAGACCAATCTCTTTACGTAGTATAAAACAAAGTCGCTTGCCACCCTATGTATGCTTAGGTCATTAAAATTACGCAACGGATTCAAGAGGAAGATTTGTGTATACAATACATGCACAGTATAGTAAAGATTCACTAAAAATTTTAAAAGTTTCTAATGTTTGGTCGAAAAAAAAAAAACACATAATTTGCGTTTACGTCGAAAACGCTGACTAAACCTGATCTATTAATACTATATATTGCAACCGTGCGAAGACAGGGCGGGTAGATAGTATTTTATAAAAGTCATCTTTTTTTTTTTATGGCATAGGTGGCAAACTAGCAGGAGGCTCACCTGATGGAAAGTGACTACCACCGCCCATGGACATCTGCAACACCAGGGGACTCGCAGGTGCGTTGCCGGCCTTTCAAAAAGGAGTACGCTCTTTTCTTAAAGGTTCCCATGTCGTATCGGTTCGGAAAAACCGCCGGCGAAATTATGTGACTTATGTGACTACATATGACTTGTATTCAACTAAGGAAACAAAGAAACGATCTCTATTTAAGATTAATACTAAGACAAACATTGTAATTATTCATTGCTTCGAATCAGAATCTGATTTGTGATTCCAATTTGTCTATTTCACCCCAATCGTGATATCGACAAGGTTGCTTAACAAGTGGGGTGAACGGCGTTTGATAACACAATATGTCAGAGGTTGCCTGCCTGTGACTTTACATAATATTTTATAACCTTATAGTAATGTTTTTAGGAAATAGACTATAACTGACTGGCAAATGAGCCAACTGATTTTAGCCAACAATCACAAACATTGACACACAAAGAAACATTGATTATAATTATCCCCTACATACTTAGATGCCACCAACTTTGGCCCTCAGATATTGTCTCTAGTAACTTTTGATATATCTTGTTTTTATATTCGATCCTTCTAATTCCATATCTGATTTGAAGGTATAAGTTGCGCGCATTGGAAGATATCCAAATTTTACAATTTATTTATATTTTAACCCTTAACGTATTATAACCCTTATTTGACTATGAAGTCATTTGTGATCTGAAAAAAAATTAAAGAACTGAAAACTGCAAATACATCTAGCCTTAAGCATCTATACATTTAATATGTGTACAGTGTCTCTTTGGAATATTAAAATGTGGCTACACTGTACATATACCAAAACAGAATTTTTTACAATTTTTGTTTGTCAAACTGGCTGGACCGATTTTGACGGAGCTTTTACTGGTAGCTATTTGAAATAGTATGGAGTAACTTAGGTTAAAATAATAACTTTTCTGTTAGATTTAAACACGCATGTCGCGGACACAGCTAGGCTAAAAATTATAAAAATCAATGCTAAAAAATTATAAATGTATTTATACACAGACCTTAATTAGAAAATATATTTGTAGCAGTAATTGCTGTTTTTTTAATGGGCTGAAAACGACCCCAAACATAGATAAGGTTTAAGGTGTACACATGAAATTTGAAACTAAGTACTACAAGTACAATAACTGTTACTCGTACTTGTAGCCCAATAATCTTAATATATATTCAGTTACAAGACTATATCTGAATAAATTTAATAAATTATTAATTCTGTAGTAAAATTTCGATCCTCACACCAATACGCGGCAGGTACTCGAGATCGTATTAGCATATAAATTGTCTTGGAAACTCCATCGCGACTGAAGACGTGGCCTGAGTACTTGAACTTAGCCGACTGCGATTAAATTGCGTATTATGTATTTAGATTTTACTTACACTTAAAAGGTACCAAGTTACGAAATTAGGACGACGATATTTGATGCGAGTATTCTATGAGATTCTAGCAATTAAAAGTTTTGCTATCATATTAATTATGAATGAATTTATTAATAGTATTTTCGTTTTGGTTTCTTTTTATATTATTGTTATATTATTTGGTTGTATCACACATTAATTGTTTAATTAAGAGCAACTAAATAGCTCTTTGGTTTAAATTATGAGGCGAATATAGTACGCACATGTATATCCAATCGTATAGTATAAAGTTGAAAAAGCCGTTATTTATTCTATTATACGTAGATATTTCCTTAAGGCCCATGTAAAGAGATGTTTCTTTTTGATATTGAATATGTATGTAAATAATTATTTGGAAAAACCTGCTGAGTTTCTTTTGAACCAACCCGGTGTTAGTATTTATTTTGACAATCATTAATGCTTCTATATTTAATAAAATGATTTATGTCAAAATGTATCCTTCTCTCCTTTTTATTTTAATTTAACGTTGTATCAATGCAACTCATAAAATTTAAATACGTCATAAAAGACGATTATGACGTGGCATGAACGATGATTATGAAATGTCATATTCATGTGTCAACGATTACTTGGTGAAAAGGTTTCAGAATATCATGATCGCGTCAGAATCGCGAACTGGGATTGAGGTTATATATTATCTATATATTGTAAAAGAAATGGATAACTTGAAATTATTATTATATAAGATTAATAATATTTCATTGTAAAATATATCATCGCACTCAGTATTTATTAAACCATATGGTTTTTAGAAATTTACATGCTTACAAAAATAACAAAAGACAAAAATATATACTTATAATATGACCTCAAGATTCACGAGGATATGCCAGTCTGGCAGCGACGCCTTGTCAACGACAGACCTCACCTTGATGATATACGAAATTAAGATTATTTTTCGTCATTGATATTTATTATGAAGATAGCTTTTATAATTGCAGCAATTTTTTCCAGTCACTCGAATTTATGATAATCAATTTAATCTTAAAATTTTATTTATTGGACATTGCGTTTTATTTAATTTTAAGTTAATTTAATTGAAACCTTTTGTCAAAATCGTAAATATGTACTTAATTTAATAAGGTTCATATTATATACAATATTAAAAAAATATTTACTTTTAAAATGTAAATATAATAAGTAATTATATACATTACTATTTTATAATATTTTTATTTGTACAAAAATTATTTCCTTACGTAATAATTTAAGAAATCAAAATTGAAAAAAGCAACTGTACAAATCATGACTGCGTGGCAATAACGTTAGCAGAATATAAAAAAAAATGTTATAAAATAGAAAGTTTTTAACTCAAAATGTAGTAGAGTATTAAAAAAACAAAATATTGTCTATGAATATATCTCTTACCCTTATGTAAGATTATATAAATCGTTTCTTCAGATCCGTTGCAAATCGCGAAATATGAACAGCGTTTTTTTGTTCATTTATACATTCGTGAAGAGGGCGCTCCCTTCGACATCTGTTTAAATTTACAAACGACAGCTTCGTAAAAATGTTAAACGCTTTATTGGTGGGATAAAAATCTTAAGATAAATCACTGAGTATTTACCAACTCGAGAAAAAAAATTTAAGAGTTGCCAAATTTTGTTATTCTTCAACTTCAATAGAATTATTTTATCAATATTAAAATTAATAACTATATATCAATTTATTCGGAAGGAATATCAGTAAACGGGTTAACTTGGTGGTAGGTTTTTGTGCAAAGTATGAGTACCATTTACTTACTTAGTATTGTTGTTTACCAGTTTGAAGGGTGAGTAACTCCAAAGGGGTATCACATAATATGTCAGTTAGTTCTCGAGGTTGCTTCACCAACCACCACCAATTGGCGATGTAAGGCATGGCTGTTATATCTAACAGTGCCAATGTCTACGGGCATTGGTGATTACATCACCAATGTACATAAATAGTTTCACTGAAGTAAGTAAGATTTAAAGTTTAAACACACTGCAGTATTAATTACAAATGTCAATTTGTATTAAACTTAGCTATCGAAGTTTATATAAGACAAAAAAAAGTAGGCAACAATATAGTGCATTCTGCACAACGCGACGACTGAATAATAAGCATTTATTTACAGACACGACAATTTTTAAAAAGCGTATTAAAAAAAATCGTTGCATTTAAAACTTACAACAAAACGTTAACGATTAATAAATAAGTGATTTGTATATATTTGATAGCACACCTTGGGAATGAAACGATCGCCTCCTGGCTATTTCTAATCATATACTACTATGTATCTTATTAATTTGATAAAAAAAAAATAACAAAAAAAAAGACCCGCTGAGTTTCTTTCGCCGGTTCTTCTCAGGTCAGGGTGTTCCTTTTTCCGAACCGGTGGTAGTGTTTATTTGACAATCAATAAGTAAGTGTAATTCTATATTGAATAAAGGAATGTGAGTTTGAAAAAAAAAAAAAAAAAATTTCTTATAACGTTCTTTTTCGTATAGCAAGTGTAGAGCACGTTGATTGTCAATCCGTGCCTATTGAAGCGCATTTTAAACGATCGCTATAAATAAGTCGCGGCAGGTGTCTGGGGAGTGTGAACACGCCCTTACAGTTGTTACGGAAAAGGATTGCCTCCCTTATTATTTTTATTGGCTATCATTTGCTTTTACTCGGAATAGGGTTTTTGAATTGCTTGTTTTAAGTATTCTTTATTTATTTTATTGGGACTACCTACAAAATTACACGTGGCAAGATTGTACATAATAGAACGCGAATTTATTTTTTAAACAATAATACATTCAATTATAAAATCAATTTATGCAAAATGTAATTGTACTTAATTGTAAGATATGTCATAAAGGAAAACATCGTGAGGAAACCTGCATGCGTCTAATTTCATATAAATTCTGAATATGCTCCAATCCTTTTCCTCAAAGGGAGAGGAGATCCTTAGCCGAGCAATGGGAAATTTAGAGGATTTTGATGATTGATGATGTTATAAATAGCTGAAAAATTGATTAAATCAAAATTATACTATTCTTTATTCGTATAAGACCATAGAAGTATAACATACACATTATATACAACCCACATGTTTCGGGCTTGAATTGAAATGTAAAGGTCTCGCTTCGGAAAGTAAGAAAAATATAATTATTATTAGAATCTGTTGATTTGTTGTACGAATCTGTAAGAGTTAAATTTTTGACAAATAACAGGATTCAGAATAATCAAAACAAAAAGAAAGAATATTTCTGAAATGTGTACAACCTTTTAAATTGGAAGTTGAAGTTTTACTTCACACTACACTTTAAGAAGTTTACCTTCTTGATGTCAACTTCCAATTCCTCAAATCAAGAAATTCCATTTTCAAAATTTTAAAAATAAATGATACCTTTATTATCTGTGCTATTATCGAAAATATGGGATCACAATTTATCGAATTCTGTTTTCATTTCTGAATCGATGATAACGTTCATAATAATTAGCTTCATGAATATTTTATGAGTTACATTACATAAGTGGAAATGAACGAAACATCTATGCAAATATAAAAACGCAATAACTCGTAACGACAGTTTGAAGCACTCGGCTTCCGACGCACATCATTTGGTAGAGTATTGTTTAAATTTACCGCCGAGCAAGTCCCGGTCTCACCTTCGGCTCTATTAGAGATCCGCAGGAGTATTTACAAAACCAAACAAGAATATAAAAAAATATTGACACAGCTTCATGCTGTATGTATGTTAATCTCAATCTATATGTAGTTGATTTAATTAATTAACCTACTAGAATGTTATGTATATTTTGGTAGCCACAAGCAAATTTTAATTTGATTCGTGAATGGTCGAAAGAAGTCGATGACGCAATGAACGACCAATCAGCGTTCAGTATTAAGTCAAATTAGCGAATCATAAAAAAAATGAAAATAGTTTTATTTCAAATTAACTTTTTTACATTGAATGAACCATATCAAACTTTATGACATTTCCATCTTGTCGGATTTTCGTCTTGGCTCAAGAGGGTTGTCTTATGATCGCCTTATTGTCTATGGCACTCTAACCGTAGTTTTTATTATCTGAGGGGACATTTTAAATTTCGAACTTAAGGGTTGCTTACAAGGGGCGATGTTCTGTTTTCCGGTTAATATAGGTTGAAGTTATTTTTTAAAAGAATTTATGTTACATCTGTTTGTGAATGGTTTTTTTAATGTAAACATTTTTTAGCTACTTTATTAATCAGTATTTTTTTTTATTTTCTTTTTATTTTAACAATAGATATAGCATAAATAATTGTTTAATTCATCATATAATAAAGATTGCAAATTTAATGAAAATTTACTCAGTTATTTTAATGACATTTATTATTAAATTTAAATATTAAATTTTGTTTAAATCAAGATAAGGAAGAATCATTAATACTAGTAGTAGTAGTAATTTCAAGAACTGAATTTGTACAAATCATAATTGCAGCTTCGTAATGAGAGAACACTGGGAGATAGTCACAATCTACAAAAACCAATGAGACTTACTTTGATGAACTCAATATAATTGTTATTACTAGAATGAAGGGTCGTTGTATAGAATTCTAGGATATTAATAAGCACATTTTATTTTATCTTTTTTCTCATAATATCACTAAACTTAAAATATTTTATTTATGATCTTTGAAGTATATTCGGTGACTTTGCTTGTGATAATTTCTCCATAAACTTTAATGGTGAAGATATCATGATCCCAAATAAAAGATTTACTGCATCAATGCTGAAATGTACTCTCTGTGTTTAAGAATAGGGTTCACTATCGCCTAACCTAAATGGTAAGATTTTAATGAATGTTGCCCAACTGTTGGGTGTACAGGAAGCGGTAGTCGATTCGATTCCTGACCTGAATGTCTGATTTGATTAATGTCTTCGTCAGTGTCGTCATACATCGCCACCATAGATGGTCGGAATTACAAGTGACTCTCACATAATATTTTGTACATTACTAGCTGTCACATGTGGATCTACTCGTTTTGAATATAAAACAGTTAATAACTTATACGCTTAATATTAAAATTAACATATATAAAGCCTTAAGCTGCGTCTCCATAAGATAAGTGACTGGTCTCTTTAAGTTTTGTTAAGAAAAATTAGTATGGCCTTTGCTTAAGTCCGTCTGGGTAGGTATTTTTTTTATGGTATAGGTTGGCGGACGAGCACATGGACCAACTGATGGTAAGTGGTCATCATCAACCATAGACAATGACGCTGTAAGAAATATTAACTATTCCTTACATCGTCAATGTGCCACCAACCTTAGGAACTAAGATGTTGTGTCCCTTGTGCCTGTAGTTACACTGTATTTAATATATAGTCAACAGATATTTTTCCGCCTAACAGCATTTTGTGTTCCAGTTTCATAAATGAGTCAGCATAACTAAAGGAACAAGGTACATAACACCTTCGTTTTCAAAATTATATTTCTTACAGTGCTATTGTAATGGATGATGCGACCACTTACCATTAGGTGGCCCATATCATATAAAAATCTTTACATAGCACAGTTACAATAAAATTACAAGAGTATTATAGAATTATAAATACATGTGAAATATTTTATTTGTGACTAGACCAGTAATTCGCATATTGGAAACGCATCTTACTGTTACAAAAATATCAAAAATTCTGTTAGAGTTTTGGGTACTGTACGATGTGCGTAGGACCACGGTGTAGGAAAGATTATTTGCATTTTTGTGTATATTGTTCAGAATACTTTAATAAAGCATTAATTTATGATTCTTTTTAATTTTCAAAGTTATACAGATTAAAATTAGAGCATTTGAGCAAATAATTAAAGAGTATTAATTCTTTAGGTTTACCTAAAAGCGACGTCTTATGTGGTAGGATGTGCATGGACAAAATACCATGCATA
The DNA here is from genome assembly GCF_905220365.1 of Vanessa cardui. NCBI lineage: Eukaryota > Metazoa > Arthropoda > Insecta > Lepidoptera > Nymphalidae > Vanessa > Vanessa cardui. The sequence continues at coordinate 8,973,293 of NC_061143.1, forward strand.
ATTATAAATAACAATAATCAAGTAGACATCAATTACAATATCATCTGATATTAAATTATCTTTAATAAAACAATTTCAGTTATTCAATTCACGTAAGAGTATGACATTTTGTCATACCTAATGCCACCGTGTTTATTTCTGGAAATTTCCATTATGTATAAGAGATCGTAACAATTATGTTTTTGTATGTTGTTGTATGATGGCACCCAGAGCTTGGCAGCGGATTTGATAATTTGGTGACTCATCTCCATTCGCTTGTCCGTATATAGACAGAGTAGGCTTTTTGGGGCTGCTGCAGTTTACTTGGTGGTAGGGCTTTGTGCAAGCCTGCCTGGGTACCTACCCACTCATCAGATATTCTACCGCTAAACAATAGTACGCAGTATTGTTGTGTTCCGGTTTGAAGTGTAACAACAGGCACAAGGGACATAGCATCTTAGTTCCCAAGGTTGGTGGCGCATTGACGATGTAAGGAATACTTATTATTTCTTACAGCTTCATTGTCTTTGGGTGATGGTAACCACTTACCATCAGATGACTCATGTGCACGTACGTATAGCTATTCCATAAAAAGCGGCTCTGGAGCGCCATTATCATCTTTGTCTCTTAATATAGGATTTGTGATGGTGACCACTTACAATCAGGTGGCCCATATGCTCGTCCCCCAACCCATTCCATATAAAAAAGTCTGTTAAGGTAGTTGACGCTCTTGGAAATGCTTTTACTGGTAGCTTGGTTTTATAGTGTGGTGGAATCCAATCTATAACATTTTCAGTAGGGTATTTAAATAATTTGTATTGAATTATTCGATTTCTAATATAATTATTTTGAGAAGCATTTAATTTATTAACATATATTAAAGTGTTGCCATACTTTAAACATAACTTCGAATTAACAGGATAACGTGATTTAAATAATTAAAGAACGTAGGATTGAGTGTTTGAAGTGTTAATTATGAAAGAGAAAAATATTCGTCACAAAGCAGTCAACTCCCCGAGGCGGCGTTGCCTTAAACTTATAATCTTCAGACAGACAAAATTTACGAAGTAAATATGTAAATTTTGATACGGGGAAAGATGAAACCCCAAGGAAAGGCTAAGTAAGGTGCGAACTCTTTGAAGAAAAATCACGATGAATTTTTTAAAAGATTTCCCGCGGTTTCTTTTTTTAATGTTTATTTATGTTCTGTGGCGGGGCCTGTATTAATGGCTGCTGTGCGATTTGTACCTTGTTATTCATACAGTTGTAATGGATTTTGAAAATGTGATTTGTTTGTTTAGAATAATTTTATAGGCATATATTTTTTTTAGTTTCATTTGAAGTGTACAAGAAACAGATTGCAATTTTAATAATTATATTTATTTATAAAATTGAAATACAAAGTAATAATGAAATGAATATTTTTGAAAGAAACAAATATAGTATAGAAACTATAAGTAAATTTACTTATACAAGAAGTTCATATTCATTTTTAACTCGGCTTATTTATAAATGAATATATTTCATGTCCAAAAACATTGATAAATAATGCATATTACTCAAGATTACATTAAATTCTGTAGGTAAAATGGTAGAAAATAATAACTACTAAGTTATTGCCGATTCTTCGCGGTCTGCTTTTCAAACCGGTGGTAGCTTAACTTTTGATTCAGTAGTTTAACATTACGATTGAATAATTGTTTTCAGAATTAATTTGAATAAAGAACATCTTGATTGTGATTTTAGAATAACATATATTTGTGTTAGTGGAATTATGTAGTGAAGTAAGTACATCATTTTGTTTTCTTGTAACCTTATTTTTTTTCTGTCATAAATGAATATTACAATAAAAATATTCATAGGTTGTATTACACAAATCTCTGTCCATCAGACTATGAGACGCGGTATCACCAGCATCTGACATGAGAAATGACTCTTGTATCCTGTAACCATTACAATATGACCTCCGCGTTCGAAACAAAATGTTATGAAGGGAAGTGAATCATTTTTGTATGAGGTTCAAGTATAACTGGTTCCATTGTATCCGTCTTAAAACGGGGGACATTGACAAACGCTTGCACAGCCGCTCTTAATATAAAGAGTTTTATGTGTAATAACATTATCCGACCCCTGTTGTAAAAAATGAGCAACTATTTTACTAATTAAACTTTGAGGTACAGTGCGTAACATTTTTTTAATAAAAGT